>NC_057810.1:577815733-577964772 GCF_018294505.1 Triticum aestivum
GACGCCCGGCTGTGGCATTTCTTTTAAAGCCCTTTATGATGTGTCGCTCAGACGCCCGACTGTGGCATTTCTTTTAAAGCCCTTTATGTGGTGTCGCTCAGAAGCCCGACTGTGGCATTTCTTTTAAAAGCCCTTTATGTGGTGTCGCTAAGACGCCCGACAGTGGCATGTTTGTTATTTATTTCATAATTTTAATATTTCTATGTTATTGCATATTCATAATTAACATACTTGTACACATCAGAGTTTTATTTATCTTTTGTGACTGACGTCATGAGCATAAAATATTTTCAGCACATCATTGTCATATTATACCTGTGTTCATAATGTTTGCGAGTACATTCAAAGTACTCACTGGCTTGTCCCTGGCTATTGTCTTGGCCAGATTTTCTTGCACGGAGAGGAGCGACCGTGCCGACAGTCCTGGAACCTAAGCAACGGTGATAGCAGCCTCGCGAAGATAGGAGTTAACCGGGCCAGCTGTTCCTGTGGGAAATGGAGTCCCATAGACACTGATCATCCACAAACCGCTTCCGCCATCAACCATTAGAAACCATTTGTTGTACTCATAGGCCAGAATGGTCTTCTACTACATATTTTGTATTTTGCTTGGAATTTCTGTAACAAGTTGGTGCCTCATCAGCTAACAGTTATCCTGGGGATGGTGAGCACAAGGGCCATTTTCGGGAAATTTATACCCGGAGAATCGGTCCCCACAAACTTGGTACCAGAGCCAGGCTGACCATTGGCTAATCCTATCTTAGCCAGGTCGAAAATCTTAGCCAGACCAACCCACCAGACCCTAACTAAAGCCCCAGCCAAGCTTCCCGTGCAATATAGCCACAAAGTGATCCCGACACTTTTGGCAGTCGATGCCCAACCTATCAGCATAGCCTGTCGATCGCACACCAGTGACCGATGGCAAAGATGTCTCATTCGCAAGCGTGCGAAGGAAGACTCCGCTCCCTTTTCTATAAAAAGGGCACGCTAGCCTCAACCTTGGAGGTTTCGTGACCATACTCGCAAACCTCACCCGTCGTGCCTATGCGTTAGAAGAGCCCCCAGAATATGTTGTGTACCAAGGACCCATCAGCGGTGAGGATCGCCAATTCTGGGCCACTGTGCACATCTATGGTAGGGGTCTGTCGCCAGAACACCCCTACAGGTTCACTGGAAGAACAACTTCCTTCGAGCCACAAGCCATCCAGCTAGCTGCTCGAGAGGCTATAGTTCAACTCCGACAGTTGTCGCCCAGAGTTAACTGTCGCTCGTTCTACTACTACCCCAGGCGTGAAGGGTATGGTAGACCACCCCAAGTTGCCAACGGAGATCACAAGACGGATCCCGCATTGTTGCACCTAGTGCGCTATGTAAGTGCACTAGAGGCATTGTTCGATCAAATCACTATTGATCTGATCGCAGCTCGAGGAGAGCTGGTTCGCAGAGCCCTGGCAAGCAGGGAAGCCGAGCCCGACGCCGACAACCCAGTCGTGCTGTTCGGACACCCGATCGAGACCCTGAGGTCAGCTCCAGCCAGCGGCCAAGGTGTCTTGATGACCCCAGAAGTGCTTCGTCACCTTTTGGGAGCACACTCCAACGGGATTGTGGCCAACAATCCCCGCGATGGTTATCATCGCTACCCCAACCCTGCAGTTCCTCCACCATCTCCGACTAATCTCGACAGTGAGACACGTGGAGAAGCGTCGACATCCACCAGGCATGCCCGTTTAGACGTAAACGAGGTAGACTAAGCCGTACTAGTAGTACCGAGTCTCAGTGTATCCTCGCTTTTGTAATCGTGTAACCTTGTGTATTAACGCAGCCTGTCGTTGTGCCTCTGTTTAATAGTAGCCTTGCGTATTTTGTCAGTGCATAGTTGCACATTTTCCGGGCACAGCTACCAAAACCAACCCTGACGACACCCACAGTAACACGTCTCTCTATGAGATATGTGTATCTCTGACACTGACCCCGACCTTTGGAGATGATCTGGCATATTTATTACCTTTCACCACGGTAAATAAACCAACCTAGATGCTATATAAGAAGGCCACCTTGTGACCTTACCCAGCAACCCTCACCTCGTGCACCACTCTCACAACCATTTCTTGCCATGCCGAGCCCTAGTATTTATCGGAGAACCCCAGATGCAACCCCAGGTAGCTTTGTCAAAATATTGTGGGACTTTACCTGCAGTACCATGGGTTCTACCCAGCCACCCCAGTACGAGCTGTTCAAATCGAGAATCACCCCTTCCACCTCGGAATATTGGGCTGCAGTACACATCCCTCCTATAGACCCCAACCAAGATCCAACGGAGGTTTCCTTCATGGGGAAATCTATGCCGACCCCACGCCTAGCCATAAAAGCTGCTGCGAATGAAGCGATTGCTCGTCTTCGATCCGCAGTACCCTATGCCCGCGAACGAGGATATTATTACTTTCCGAGCCATGCAATGCCCGGAGGAGTAACATCTTTTCCCGGTGGGCGGATTGAGAGAGACCCAGTGCTAGCCAACCTTATCCAATACACCATCGCTCAAGAGCATCTAAACCAGCGAGTGATGGATTATCTCCAGAGTCTTACTGATCTGAATCCTCAGATTGCCATCGGCAGACCACTGAGGCCCGATCCGGAGAGACTCATACATCGACTGATCAATCCACTTCCTCCGATAGAAGAGGAGTGTATTCCGTTGCCAGAGACTTTTTCTGGAGACCCTGTCCAGTTACCATTCTCATTTTAGATGCCACTGCTGTGTTTGTTATTTCAGCATTTATTATTACGTCGTAAATTATGCATGGTACCTCAAATTTGTACAACGGGTCGAGTATGTAGTTTCTACTAGTATGAGTAGTTTTTCTTCGTGATTAACCTGTGTAACCGCGAAAATCCTGGAATGAGATTTCTTTTCCCTGAGTTGCTGCATCATTTATCCTCTCACTGCATGGATTAATTTTATTCACACAGCACCACGGCAGCAGACCCACAACCACTCGGACTCTTACACTGTCTTGCAAATACACGCAATCATGTTGCATCTCACCAACCACCCCTCTAAGCACTCCACATGCCTCCAAGGGAGAGATTAGCGGATAATCATCCGGATACTAATCACCTCTAGCACACCAGTAATGATGAATAACCGGGATTACGCCTAATCCCCGTGATCACCACCACCGCGGAGAGCCAGCACCCGAGCAACAGCATCACGACGATCATCATAGATCATCACGCACAGGAGCATAGAGAGCCCCAGCACTGCCGCCAGCCCTCCACACACCAGGATCACGTACCAGTCCGGCACCGTCTCCGCCATTGGAGCCTCGTCTCGAGCTCCAGTAAGCAGTAATGGAGGAGAAGGAGGAGGAGTAACAAGGCCAAGTGCGAAGATGAGGGAGTAGCACCATGGTCGTTTTATAGCTCGAGATCGGTGTACGGTGGGCGAAGTCCACCAGCGCCGCTCGTTGCCCGATCACCGGTGTTCGGAGGCGAATCCGCGAGCAGTACCGACAGTGCACTGGCCCGCGAGGTGAGTGCACACTGCACTGGCAGCAAGCACGCCGCGCACTACCGCAGTATAGCCTAGATGCCCTATGCGCTAAACGTCGCCGGTGGAGAAATCCGGTAAAGCGCGTGGGAGAGAAGAAGAAGAGAGCCAGAGGAAGAAGGAGAGACTGACAGTGGGCCCTAGTCCCACCTCTCAGCCAAAGGGAGCACTGTGCTCTCGGGTACGACCAGCGTATTTTAGAATTTAGAATTTATTCTAAATTCATTGCGTCCAGCGTAGAAATCGCTTGTTTTCCTAAGCATGAAACTTCTCCAAACAACGCCAGTATTCCACACTGTAGTTACTCACCACTTATTGCCCTCTCACGGTAGCCACCTTTTTACCGCTTTAGTAAAATGATCTTTTGACCAGGTAAAAGTATTTTTGTTTTAACAACCCTCAGCAAATCTCGAGGACGAGATTTTTATTAAGGGGGGTATTAATTGTAACACCCCAAAAATTTAACCAAAATTTTGATAATTAAAATTTTGCCAAAAGTTTAAAATTTTTGCCTGCAAGTATATTCCTATTGATTTCAGAACTTTCCTTTGATATTAAGGAGTTTTATTTTTCCAAAGTGGAGCTTTCCAAAAATATATTGGATTTCTATGCTCTCTCAATTTTCTTAATCAATGGATTTATTTATTTATTTCACCCTGAGCTTTATTCATTAAAATGACTTTCTTTAAGTTTGGAGCTCTTTTTGAACTACAACCAGTTGTTAGATTTAGCTAAAAATCCAACCAGAATTTGGAGATGTCATGTGATGCCTCTAAATCACTTTTGTGCAATAATATAATTATTTCATTGCATATTATGAGTTTTGCACCTGTTTTTCAAATCTGGTCCAGTGGACATTTTTGCACTATAGCCTATTTAAATATTTCCCTAGAGCCTCCACCAAAATTATGGGATGTCAGTAGTAGCATGCCATCCAACTTTATGCAAAAACATAGTTTTGTTCTTTGGAAAATTTGAGTGAATCAACCTCTTTTTCATTCGGGACCAGACTTGTGTTTTCTACTGCAACCCCATCCTTTCTTGCTCAAGTGACCTCGTGCTTTCTCATGCTTGTAGTCAACCCTGCAAAACCCCTAAGTCCAGCAGCATGCACTCTTTGGAACACTTTTGGTCCATGTAATGATGCCATTTACTCCCTGTCCAGAATTGTAGTTTTGCAAAACTTGCACTAGCAAGTTTCTCCTTTTGGCAAACTAACTTCACCACCCCCTAGTTCTTCTAAAGAGACCCCACTCTGGGAGATTTGGCCACCCCAAGAACTGCCTAGGTGCCTTTGGCATTTTGTCAAACACCCTGGGTGCATAGCCAGATTTGGCATGATTTCAAGTTTACATTGTGAACTGGAGCCCCTGACCTATCCAACATGTCTCATGGATTTGCCCTAGCCTATAACCCCATTCTGCTAACTCTCTTCTGGTTTGGAACCCCCCAGCATGCCATGGCATTTCGTCGAGCACATCCCGTGCGTGCTCTGGGCGCGCCCAGAGCGTGCATTTGGCACGCACGTGCGCCCGAGCCGCCGCGTCACGTCCCGCACTCACTCCGGCCGTGACCGACCGCAACCAGCACGCCGTGTCCCCTTGCACCGCCACGCCACCCCGACCACCCTGGCACCCCACAGCGCCACCGTCAAGATGGCAGTGGCGGCTAGCTGACGGCCGCATGCAGGCCCCGGCCGTGTCGGCGCCGCCAAAGCCGCCAGCGCTTGCCACCTGCCTCCTGGAGCAGTGCGTGCTCATCCGCAAGCGTGTCCCCTAGCGCTCGTCGCCGCCACGTCGCCCAAGCTACAACATGGCGGTTCGCCGTCGTCCTTATCGCCGGCCGCCTCGGAACCGACCTCCATCGCCTATATAAGGATCCCCGAGCTCATCCCCACACGCAAGCAGTCCCAAACCATCTCCCTAGGACCCCCATTGGCAGCAAATCAACTCGAGGAGGTCTCCTTCCCCATCTCCAGCAACCACAGCCGCCGCCACGGCCCCGTCCATTCCAGCGCCACCAGGGCCTCCCCCTCTCCACTCTCTCCACCAGGAGCCTTCCCTTCCTCCTGTGAGCCCGTCCCCATGCTCGATTTTTATCGGGAGCCACCGCAGCCCCAAACCCACTTTGCTCCCGAATGCCTCCTCCGCCGCGAAGCTCGCCGCCGGCAGCTCACTCCGTCCCCGCCGACCCAGCGACCACCGGAAGGACCGCCCCGGTCTTGCAGATCCATCCCGACCATCTGGAGCCCGCGAGGAGCTGCCGTTCGCCGGTGTTGATCGTCGTTGCCTCGCCGCCGTTCGGGCAGAGAGAGAGGAGGGAGAGTTGGACTGGTCAAACCTGACCAGTGGGCCCCCTGGACCCACTGTCAGTGACCCTGCCCTAGTCCACGTGGGTTAAGTGGAAGCGCATTTCTAGATTACGCCTTCGACCTGTACGTGCTTATTCGAAACGTTTTCTTTTCTGTTTTTATTTAAATTACAGATTTTTGACCAAACTTTGACCAGCTGTATCTTATTAAATACAACTCCAAATAAATTAATTATTTTTCCTACCTCTCTCAAATATTGTCTAGTTTAGTTTAAGATTTATTTGAAAAAATTTCAACACAACTTTTTGTGTTGTTTTGATTTTGTGTGTTAATTCATATATATTCTTTTAAATAGGATTTTTGAAGATTTCAAGATGTTTTGGAATGCACCCTGCTTTCCCATGACCTGAACGCAAGCATTCTGAACCCTGGTGTAATTTTTGTATGTGTTGTTTGACTCGGTGACAACACCACCCCGACTCAAGCATAGGTCATTTTATGTAAGGATGTGTTCCTACTCATCAGTGCATGTTAATGAATTTCATGCAAATGGAGTTGATATGGTTATGATGGAAATCACCGTCATATGCCTTTCATGCATACCGGAAGGGAAGCCGGGAAGGCCACTGTCTTGGGTAGACACGCTCTTGTCCCTAGTCCTCCGTCGAGATGGTCGTGTCCGGTATGGCATGAGGGGTATGTCGCGTGATGTTTCTATCTGTTGGTTGAAGTATATGTATTGTTATGCTAATCTTGCAGGAAACGTTTGAACCTCTTGAGTCGACCGTAGATCTAGTCTTGTGCCAGTAACCCCCATACTTGCTTCGTACTACCACTCGTCTCTACAACAAGTAGGGTACGGTTCAGTAAGTTGTCAACCCCTTTCCTAGCACACACCGTACAGAGAGGCAATGGTGGACGATACTGGAGGCATCCGGTAGTCATGCCACCGGGTCCGGGAGCATGGGTGTTTCGGTTGTAGCCGAAGGGGGTAGCTCCCCAGTTTGCGCGCGGTATAAATTTTGTGATCCCATGTTACGTCGAGGTTGTAGCCTCCCCACTTAGAGTTTTGCTTGACAGGTGTCGTGGGTGATTCCAGACACATGTGAGTTAAGCTGGTGTGTGCAAGTTAGGTGTGTTTCCAACTAAAAGGCCGTAGACGGAATTAGTCCCGATGGACTAAAGTAATCCGTTACTCGTGGGTAAAGAGTACACCCCCTGCTGAGATTAAACCTATTCGAATAGCTGTGTCCATGGTTAAGGACTACAGTCTGGGATGGGTCAAGTGTCGGTCTTAGTGTCGGTCTTCGGAGGTGAAACTGTTAAACCAGAACTGGAAACACAACTTGTGACTTGTGATAATTTATGATTATTATTATTGTTGGCTAACCCGTGATATTATTGGTTTTATCGAATATCCCTGGGATGGTTCTACCTCCTGGATATTCACTATGTTTTCTTTTAAAACCCTTTATGTGGTGTCGCTAAGACGCCTGACTGTGGCATTTCTTTTAAAGCCCGTTATGTGGTGTCGCTCAGACGCCCGACTATGGCATTTCTTTTAAAACCCTTTATGTGGTGTCACTTAGACGCCCGACTGTGGCATTTCTTTTAAAGCCCTTTTTGTGGTGTCGCTCAGACGCCCGACTGTGGCATTTCTTTTAAAGCCCTTTATGTGGTGTCGCTCAGACGCCCGAATGTGGCATTTCTTTTAAAGCCCTTTATGTGGTGTCGCTCAGACGCCCGACTGTGTCATTTCTTTTAAAGCCCTTTATGTGGAGTCACTCAGACGCCCGACTGTGGCATTTCTTTTAAAAGCCCTTTATGTGGTGTCGCTAAGATGCCCGACAGTGGCATGTTTGTTATTTATTTCATAATTTTAATATTGCTATGTTATTGCATATTCATAATTAACATGCTTGTACGCATCCGAGTTTTATTTATCTTTTGTGACTGACGTCATGAGCATAAAATATTTTCAGCACATCATTGTGATATTATACCTGTGTTCATAATGTTTGTGAGTACATTCAAAGTACTCACTGGCTTGTCCCTGGCTATTGTCTTGGCCAGATTTTCTTGCGCGGAGAGGAGCAACCGTGCCAACGGTCTCGGAACCTAAGCAACGGTGATAGCAGCCTCGCGAAGATAGGAGTTAACCGGGCCAGCTGTTCCTATGGGAAATGGAGTCCCATAGACACTGATGATCCACAAACCGCTTCCGCCATCAACCATTAGAAACCATTTGTTGTACTCACAGGCCAGAATGGTCTTGAACTACATATTTTGTATTTTGCTTGGAATTTCTGTAACAAGTTGGCGCCTCATCAGCTAACAGTTATCCTGGGGCTGGTGAGCACAAGGGCCATTTTCGGGAAATTTATACCCGGAGAATCGGTCCCCACAATGCTATTATTTCTTTGCTATAGAATTCCCAGAGAGCGAAGTGTGCTACTATGAGTCTCTAGGATTCGTAGATCGTCAGCAAGGCAAGTAACACTTTGATCATATCCCTTATTACCCAGTTTTTGTGCATTAGTTCCAATCCTCAAACATTGCATGGCTAGGATCTGAATAACATGTGGATGCGGGAAGTAGATGATGAGGTAGAACCTATTGCCCTTTTATTATCAAACCCTTGGGAGTTACTTCTACGTTATGCTCAGGATTGCTATGCTATGCTCGTAGATGTGGATTGGTTGAGTGTATCCATGACAGATGTGAGAGTTGTTAATTAATGGTTAACTTAAGGTGGCTACTTAAATACACATCTGGGTTGATTGGTCGCGGGCACCTGGGAATCCAGTGTTGTCCTAGGATATCCCGTAATACCCGTGTGATCATCCTATGGTTCGCCACCCAGGCTCAAAGGGATCATAAGATTATTCATGCTAGAAACTTCCATGTGCAGCCACAAGCTATTATGGGCTCTAGCATAGTTGAGTAGGTTGCATGACCTCTTTCGGTGGTGGGCTAGCATATGTAGGGGAAAGTAGGTGTAACTGTCCATCCAGAGTAAAGAGTTAATGTTTCTGAAAGACTTTGTCTCGGTCATCCGTTTCTCAAACACCATGTAGTGCGAGAAATCTAACGGAGGAGATCGAGTCTTGTGGGGAAAAGTGCGCAAACCTATGCAGAGTGTACAAACTAATCATGGTTAGCCATCTCCCCGGTTATGGACATCTTGAGTATCTGGTTCTTGGATTATCATGTTGATCTCATCACTCTAAATTAATTTGTTGGGTTAATTGGGATTGAGTTGGAGGAACCTTCTCAATGTTTAAAAACCACCATGATAGTTAAATAAAATTTATTCCTTTGTTGTAGGGGAAAATTGGCTTTATGCAAAACCATTAACCATAGAACTTTCCACCAGCAATATATGCATGTACTGATAGCATTTATTCTGTTCATTGCTCTTTTGTGTTACATTGCTAGCATATTCCATGTGATGACCCGTTTTGGGCTGCAACATATCATGTTGCAGGCTTTTCAGACGACGAATAAGGTGCTCTAGGTTGTTGTCATTCACTCAGCTATGCCTTTGGAGTTGATGGACTCACTTTATCTTCCAAGCCTTCTGTTGTTATCTTATTTAGATGGCCTTAAGTCATATTATTGTAATAAGTTCTCGTTTGAGACATTTTGATGTAATAAGTGTGTGATTGAAACTCTGTTATAAAACCTCGAGTACTTTGCATGTCAGCATTACCGACCCAGGGATGACACTGATGCACAGAGACTAGACTGTTTGAGGTCTGGTCGCTACAAGCTGGTATCAGAGCACACGCTGACTGTAGGACACGACCACTAAGTTGAACCATAGGTCACTCTTCTCTACTCATTTCTGACTCCTCTCCCTTTCCACTCTATAGGATGGAGGACTCAAGGAACAAGTTTACACAACCGGATGAAGACACACCTTTTGGGCGACACTTGAAGGAAGTCACTATTATGACAATACTTAGATACTTAGATCTATTGGCGTTTCATGCCTAGCAAGGGGCATTAAATAATAGCGCTTGTCGAGAAGCAACCCAATTTTATTTTTGTTCCTTGCCTTTAGTTCCTGTTTGGTAATAAATAATTCATCTAGCCTCTGGTTTGATGTTGTTTTATGTTTTAATTAGTGTTTTGCCAAGTTAAACCTTTAGGTTAACTTACGGTGATAGTTGTGTTGATCATGCTGAAAATCAGAAACTTTTGTGCCCAGGAAAATAATTTTCATAATTCACAGAAATGTGATTTTGATCTGATTCGTTTTGCTCTGGATTGGTACACAAATTGCTTAGGCCGTCCTAAATTTTCAGAATTTTTGGAGTTACAAAAGTATTCGAGAGTTACAGATTGCTACACACTATACTGTTTTTGACAGATTCTGTTTTTTGCGTGTTGTTTGCTTATTTTGATGAATCTATGGGTAGTATCAGGGGGGTATGAACCATGGAAAAGTTGGAATACAGTAGATATTACACGATATAAATAAATAATGAGTTTGTAACATTACCTTAAAGTGGTGATTATTTTCTTATACTAACGGAGCTCATGAGATTTCCTGTTGAGTTTTGTGTTGTGAAGTTTTGGGTAAGGATTTGATGGACTATAGAATAAGGAGTGGTAAGAGAGTAAGCTTGGGGATGCCCAAGGCACTCCAAGGTAATATTGAAGGACAACCAAAAGCCTAAGCTTGGGGATGCCCCAGAAGGCATCCCCTCTTTCGTCTTCGTCTATCGGTAACTTCACTTGAGGCTATATTTTTATTCACCACATGATATGTGTTAGCGTCTTGTATGACTTGAGTCTTTGCTTTTCAGTTTTCCACAATCATCCTTGCTGTACACACCATTTGGGAGAGACATGCGTGAATCGTGATTTATTAGAATACTCTATGTGTTTCACTTATATCTTTTGAGCTAGGCATATATTATTTTGAGAGTCTTTTAGAGCTTATATCTTTTTAGAGCACGTCACTGGCTTGATTTTATAGAAATTGATGAACTCTCATGCTTCACATATATTATTTTGAGAGTCTTTTAGAACAACATGGTAATTTGATTGGTTATAAATTTAGTCCTAATATGATAGGCATCCAAGAGGGTTATAATAAAAACTTTCATATAAAGTGCATTGAATACTATGAGAAGTTTGATTCTTTATGATTGTTTTGAGATATGAAGATGGTGATATTAGAGTCATGCCAGTGAGTAGTTGTGAATTTGAGAGATACTTGTGTTAAAGTTTGTGATTCTCATAGCATGCACGTATGGTGAACCGTTATGTGATGAAGTCGGAGCATGATTTATTTTTTGGTTGTCTTCCTTATGCGTGGCGGTCGGGGACGAGCGATGGTATTTTACTACCAATCTATCCCCCTAGGAGCATGCGCGTAGTACTTCGTTTTGATAACTAATAGATTTTTCCAATAAGTATGTGAGTTCTTTTTTACTAATGTTGAGTCCATGGATTATACGCACTCTCACCTTTCCACCATTGCTAGCCTTTCTTGTACCGCATAACTCTCGCGGTACCATACACCCACCATATACCCCAAAAACATTAGGGGGAGCCACAAATACACATTTCCACCGCCGCAACCTTCTATACCCGTGAGATCCCATCTAGGGGCCTTTTCCAGTGTCCTGCTGGAGGGGGATTCAATCATGGAGGCCTTCTACATCAACACCATTACCCTTCTGATGAAGCGTGAGTAGTTTACCACAGACCTACGGGTCCATAGCTAGTAGCTAGATGGATTCTTCTCTCTCTTTGATTCTCAATACCATGTTCTCCTCGATGTTCTTGGAGATCTATTCTATGTAATATTATTTTGTGGTGTGTTTTCCAACATCCGATGAATTGTGGATTTATGATCAGATTATCTATGAATATTATCTGAGTCTTCTCTGAATTCTTATATGCATGATTTTATATATTTGCAAGTCTCTTTGAATTATCGGTTTAGTTTGGCCAACTATATTGGTTTTTCTTGCAATGTGAGAAGTGCTTAGCTTTGGGTTCAATCTTGCGGTGTCCTTTCCCAGTGACAGTAGGGGCAGCAAGGCACGTATTGTATTGTTGCCATCGAGGATAAAAAGATGGGATTTTCATCATATTTCTTGAGTTAATTCCTCTACATCATGTCATCTTACTTAATGTGTTACTCCATTCTTTATGAACTTAATACTCTAGATGCATGCTGGATAGCAGTCGATGTGTGGAGTAATAGTAGTAGATGCAGAATCGTTTCGGTCTACTTGACATGGATGTGATGCCTATATTCATGATCATTGCCTTAGATATCGTCATAATTATGCGCTCTTCTATCAATTGCTCGGCAATAATTTGTTCACCCAAGGTATTATTTGCTATGATGAGAGAAGCCACTAGTGAAACCTATGGCCCCGGGTCTCTGTTCCATCATATAAGTTCTATTTTTCATCATACTAGTTTCCGATCTACTATTTTTCAATCTTTTACTTTCCGATCTATAAACCAAAAATACCAAAAATATTTACTTTGCCGTTTATCTATCTCTATCAGATATCACTTTTGCAAGTAACCGTGAATGGATTGACAACCCCTTTATCGTGTGGGTGCAAGTTTGTTGATTGTTTGTGTAGGTATTCAGTGACTTGTGCATTATCTCCTACTGGATTGATACCTTGGTTCTTAAACTGAGGAAAATACTTACTCTACTTTGCTGCATCACCCTTTCCTATTCCAGGGAAAAACCAACACAAGCTGAAGAAGTAGCAGTCAGCATGACATCATGGTGACGGTGATGGTGAAGTGATCCTCGCAGGGCTTCGCCGAAGTGTAAACGGTGGAGGGGGGCACCGCACACGTCTAACAATTGATCTGGTGTGTGCTAGGCGCCCCCTCCTCATATATATAGGTGGGAGGGAGAGGGGAGAGGCCAAGGGGCACCCCAAGTGGGGTCGAATCCCACTTGGGCTCCTGCCCTGGTTCAGCCCCCCTATCCTTGTATAGGCGCCAGGGGAAGGAAAGGGGAGGTGGCGCCCCCCCTTTCCTTTCTCCCTTGAGGGGAAGGAAGGAGGGACTTTCCATCCCCCTTTTCCTTTCCCTATGGCTTGTCGGCCTGGTGGAGGGATGCACCAGCCCCTTGTGGGCTGGTCGGTCCCTCCCTTGGCCCATTAAGCCCATATCTTTGCCGGGGGTGCCCGGAACCCCTTCCGGTGACCCTATATGTACCCGGTACCCTCCAAAACACTTTCGGTGTCTGAATACCATCATCCTATATATCAATCTTTATCTCTCGACCATTTTGAGACTCCTCGTCATGTCCATGATCTCATCCGGGACTCCGAACAACATTCGGTCACCAAATCACATAATTCATATAATATTATATCGTCATCGAGCGTTAAGCGTGCGGACCCTATGGGTTCGAGAACTATGTAGACATGACCGAGACACCTCTCTGGTCAATAACCAATAGTGGAACCTGGATGCCCATATTGGCTCCTACATATTCTACGAAGATCTTTATCGGTCGAACCATTATGACAACATACGTAATTCCCTTTGTCCATCGATATGTTACTTGCCTGAGATTCGATCGTCGGTATCTTCATACCTAGTTTAATCTCGTTACCGGAAAGTCTCTTTACTCATTCTGTAATACATCATCCTGCAACTAACTCATTAGTCACTTTGCTTGCAAGGCTTCTTATGATGTGTATTACCGAGAGGGCCCAGAGATACCTCTCCGATACTCGGAGTGACCAATCCTAATCTTGATCCATGCCAACCCAACAAACACCTTCGGAGATACCTGTAGAGCATCTTTATAATCACCTAGTGACGTTGTGACATCTGATAGCACACATGGCATTCCTCCAGTATCCAGGAGTTGCATAATCTCATAGTCGAAGGAATGTGTATTTGACATGAAGAAAGCAATAGCAATAAAAATGAACGATCATAATGCTAAGCTAACGGATTGGTCTTGTCCATCAAATCATTCTCATAATGATGTGATCCCGTTCATCAAATGACAACACATGCCCATGGTTAGGAAACTTAACCATCTTTGATTAACGAGCTAGTCTAGTAGAGGCTTACTAGGGACACATTGTTTTGTCTATGTGTCCACACATGTATCAAGTTTCCGGTTAATACAATTCTAGCATGAATAATAAACATTTATCATGATATAAGGAAATATAAAATAACAACTTTATTATTGCCTCTAGGGCATATTTCCTTCACGTGTCACCTCCGTGTGCGAAACGACATACACTGCCTTCTCCCGCCTTAATTTTTCACACAAGGAGATTAGACCAAATAGAAGTATCATGCTAAATATTGGAATTATCGCGGGTTCATTTGGCCTTTTTATACAGTAATTGAATTTCTGGGCATTTAATGTGCATAGTTCAAATATGAACTACAAGCACATGCTCCAGTGCACCAAAGTTGGTTGAAAAATCACATGTGTGTCCTTGGGTGAATCTGTAGGTCCCATGCAAGAAATGCGAATGGAATTCAAACATCTGGACGGCGTGCCTCGGCTGGAAATATTGAGAAACTTGGTTTTTTTAATTCCTGTAAATCCAAAACACGCTTGAAAATCATGAAACTTGGCATGGTGTCATGACATGGCACCAACATGTTGTTGTAAATTTTTGGCCGAATTGGGACAAGCTTTCGTATAACCTTCTTGCAAACCGGAGCTTATCTCAAGAAGGCTCATGATTCCGAGAGGGAACGTGTCACCTCCGTGTGCGAAACAACATACACTGCCTTCTCCCGCATTGATTTTTTTACACAGGCAGCTTAGACCAAATAGGAGTTTCATGCTAAATTTTAGAATTATTCTGGGTTCGTTTGGCCTTTTTATACATTAATTGATCTTCCAGGCATTTAATGACATAATTCAAATTTGAAGTACAAGCGCATGGTCCAGTGCGCAAAAGTTAGTTGGAAAATCATTTATGTGTACTTGGGCGAACTTATAGGTCCCATGGAAGAAGTGGAAATGGAATTCAAACATCTGGGCGTCTTGGATTGGCTAGAAACATCGAGAAACTTGGTTTTAAAATTCCCGTAAATCCAAAACTCGTCAGAAAATCATGAAACTTGGCATGGTGTCATGACATGGCACCAACATGTTGTCGTAATTTTTCTGTCCGATTTGCAAAGGCACGCACATTAACAATCATAAAAGTCATTACAAATCGGAAGCACAAGTATTATTGAAACCGTGGGCATTCTACTTACCAATTACGTGTCGCCACACATCCCCTTTTTCATGGGTTTTTTTATTTTTGTGCCCCTGGTTCCTTAGCTCTACTCATTCATCCCCACTCTGTTAACTTTTGCTCACTTTTCCCCACTCCCTTGCCCGAAACCCTCAGAACAGGTTATAACGGACGTTGCCGTCGGGTCAATGCCTTTGACCGTTAACTCTGACGAGTGGGGCCGCATATTTGTGGGTGCGTGCAAGACCACGGTTGTGCGTGGTCGTGGGGTAGCACATGTCCATGGACATGCCTGAAATGTCCCATCATATAAAGAGGGGCAACCACAACCATCGCCCCTACCATTTCCCCCAAATCCCCTTCCTGTCGCATCGTCTTCCTCCCCCCACCGGTGTCGTCTCGCTCTCCTCCACTGCCTCCACCGCACCGTCTCACTCTCCCCCACCGCATCTTCTTCCTCACCTTCATCGCCTCCATCTATCATATGGCCGACGCTTGTGGCGACACTGGTGCAGCGGCCGGAGATGTGGCGGAGCTGCAGGGCACGGTGACCGTGGATGTCGGTGGCGTCCATGGCGGTGCGGGGAAACTCGCAACCACTGCGGATGTGGAGAAGGATGTGGTGGGCTCTGCCTCAGTGCTGCAGAAGGTGACGACGTCGAGCAGGGCAGTCGATCTGGATACCCCCGATGCGCCGCCTGCCGTGGAGCAGCAAGTATTTGCACTTGCTTATAGCTTGTAGAGTTAGTTGCTCCCTGGTTGCATTGGTTAGATTGTGATTCATACGGTAGTTCATATGGTTAGAGTAGTTGGTTTGACGGATGGGCCGAGTTTTTTGTATTGGGGGGTGGGGGTTTTGGACTAGGGTTTGTTGGATAAATTCGTTGCAAAAATGCTAGATAGATATGTATGAGAGATAGGGATCTCTATGCTTCAATGCTACACATATGCATGCTTATTAGATTTGTTTTTAGTGCTCACAGATTGGGGTTTTTAATGCTACTCAGATTCGTTGCCTTAGATTGGGTCCCTATTACATTTGTTTTTGAATGCTACTCAGATTGGGGTTTTGAATGTCATATGCCCAAATGGAATCCATTGATTAGGAAGTTAGTTAGATTTTGAATCACAATCCTACCATATGAATCACAATATAAATTTGAATGTCATAACCAAAAGTAACCCTTGATTCATTCATATGTAAATTTGTCCACAATATATAGTTATATTAGCTCTGTTGTTCAATTTGTGTGCATGACAATGGAAAATGCTAAACAATGATCATAGTATATTGGGAGTATATTAGCCCTATGAACAATGTGTCATGTGTGCATGTCTAAATTTTCAATTGGCTTCCGTATTTACTAGTGATGGATGTAATTGTATGTTCAGGAGGATGATGGTTGGGGGGGTAGAAAGAGGAAGTTGGCCCAGTACAACCCGTATGATCCAGAGGAAAGTGATGATGAAGAATATGAAGCCTACTTGAAATTTAGATTGTTCATTTAGTTCCTTTGACATAGTGTATCCATGAATCTATAATGTATTAATGTAACTCATTCATGTGTGCAGTATGATTCTGGAGAAGAAGTGTACAAGGGCAACGTCGCATCCTGTTCGCACACGAACACGTCAGCGTGTACCTCCGACGCCTAGGGTGATGCACCACAGCTCACGTCGAAGGAGACCCGTCCGGAAGTGCGGTACGCAGGCAATCCGACGGGAGCTTTTGAGGACCCGAAACCCCACACGCCTGGGAGGGACCCTGTCAGGGCGCGCGACGGCTATGGGCTGCCCTAGGTCGACCTGACCGCCCCTAGGGCCTCGAGGTTTGCCGCCCTGCAACAAAAAGAACATACAAAGAACGAGGAAGAAGAAGAACAAGGGAGATATATAAAGGTAAAGGGTAAAAATTGGTAGATGTGTTGTTCGATTGTGTGTTGTTGTTCAATCGGCCGTCATCCCTTAGATATATATGAGGCGGATGGACTTCCCGGGCATGGAAAGGCTAGAATTCACGTTCAAAACCCTAGTTTGGCTCAAACTCAAAATCCAACTTTCCAAAACGATACGGTTTGCAACTTGCGGCAGAAAAATACAAAACCCGGACAAACATCCCCGGAGTGTCCGGCCATCCTCGGAGAAATCCAAAACCCGGATAATCATTCCCGGAGTGTCTGGCCATCCTAATGCAACCGCACATTTTTGGCTCTAACTTTTGCATACGAACTTGGATTGGGACCATTTTTATATCAAAATCGACCGTCTCGACGAGACGAAGACAATTCATGTAGATCATTTTTCCATATGAAGCCGTCTTGGGGACGTAATCAGCCAAATAGTGTTCTGAATATAAAATCTCGGTACTTTGGACACAACTTCAGTCTTAGAGATGAGATCGGATGGCTATGGGCCAAATATCAAAGTTTCTCCTTTTCACAATACCGAACTTTATCATTTTGAGCACTTTTCCATTTGAGGTTATCTTAATTGTGTTCTTGGCCGTTAATCTAGTGTCAACACATGCCCCCCTGTTTTTAGGCAAAGCTTGTGTGTCGAAAAATAACTTGCACATAGCTTATTCTAAGGACAATGACAATAGTCCATTGTCCATTTTGCATGTTCGTAGGACGATAAGTATATATCGGATATTACTTGTTTGAACCTCTTGATGCAAACTTGGGTGAAAACTTCTCAACTTCCATAACAATCCGGTGATAAGGTTCCATAGATCAAAACCATCCTCCAAACTATATTGTTCACCTTTTCGTTAGGATTTTGCAGATAATCAAGAATGAACTCCTCCAATCCTTACTTTGCTAGCATAAAAGTTTCATTTGTGGCCGAGGTGGTGAGCTCCAATTCAAACTTACCTATGTTGGCAAGAATAAGCATCGACTATTGATAGATGTGCAATACACCATGACCGACGTGGTAGCCGGATGCTTACTGAGCCAACTCTCTTCAATTATCATGTCTAGATATATAAGCAATGCTAAAATAATCCAAAGTAGAAATTATATCTAGACACTTATCACTACAAAAAAATACACTTCCGTGATGACACGTGTTTGTCACAGTAGGTCGCGTTTTTTGTCATGCATGTACATCCGTGACAATTTTATGACAGAATCAAAATAGTCATACGTGTGCTGTCGTAGAAGTGTTTCATGACATTACCAAAATTATCATCACGGAAGTGTCCACTTCCATGACGATAAATCGCGCGTCACAGAAGTGCTTTCATCAAGGGTGACCGACACGTGGCATCCACCGTAACAGAACTCCGTTAAGCTATCGGGTCCAGTTTTGGATCCGATAACCCGTTAATAGCCCCGACCAATGGGTATTTTCCACGTGTAAAATCATCATTGGCTGGAGGAAACACGTGTCGGCTCACCGTCGGGACAGATGTCATCAACTCATTGGACCGAAGGCGCCTATGATACGGCGACACGTGGCATGGTCCAACAGAGGCCCGTTCCTGTGAAAAGGCTGGCCCGTTTGACTTGGTCAAAAGGTGGCAGGCCGGCCCATGGAAAGCCTGTTAACGGCCTGTTCGCATATAGCCCATTTACAGCCTGCTAACCCAGGGCCCGTTATGACCTCTCTGAATTAGGCCTAGTAGCGTCATCTGGGCCGTCCAATATGATTCCAACCCATTTTAACTTCCGGTCCATATGTAGCCCTTGACTTCTTTCCGCCCATATGAGGCCCTTTGTAACTCTTGGCCCATTAACGGCCCGTGGTGAAACTGGCCCGTAATGAATAGTGTATCACTTTATACCCATTAACGGCCCGTTATTCCATTGGGCTGTTTCCAGCCCAAGTTATCTTTCGGCCTTCTCAGGGCCCATTGATTCTTGGGCTCATTTGCAGCATTCGGTTACATACGACCCGTTACTGTCATTTTCTGCTTGTGGGCCAAATTCAGCAAATCGTTACAGTCGGCCCGTTTGTGGACCGTTAATATGTTGGGCCATTTTCATGTCAAACAAAACCCGTTGTGCTGTTTTCATAGAGTTATCAAAAAAGCCCTATTAAGGGCCCGTTATGGTCCACGAATAGTATGGCCCATGATTGGCGAAATGATGATACGCCCCGTAGAAGGCCCATGTATCCTACGGCCCGTATGAGGCCCATGGATAGTACGGCCCATAGAAGGCCCATGGATCGTACGACCCGTAGAGCTATTGATAAGAGCAAACCTGTTAAAGAAACATGCATGAAAATACCTGTTGTGCCATTGGAGTTTCGATTGGATCCTTCAATTTAAAAATAAGTTTGTATGAGTAAATAAAGTGATATAAGAGCAAAGCAATCATAGTTAAAAAAGGCGCGCCTAAGCGAGCGCTTAAGCGCGCCTAGGCTCTAGGCGTTGGCAAAACGCATTGCGCATAACTACACTTAATCTGTGCATAACTGCGCATAAGCATGCGCTTTGGTTAGTAAAGCGCAAGGCGGTGGAAAAACACACAATTAACGCCTAGCGCTTTTTTGAACTATGATAGCAATGGAACCTTAAATTAGAACAGTTGT
Organism: Triticum aestivum; assembly: GCF_018294505.1. Lineage (NCBI taxonomy): Eukaryota > Viridiplantae > Streptophyta > Magnoliopsida > Poales > Poaceae > Triticum > Triticum aestivum. The sequence goes on from NC_057810.1 coordinate 577,835,358, forward strand.
TCTTCAGGTTTAGGCACTTGTTCTACATGAATAGAGTACAGTAAGATGCAAGAATATAATACTTAAAAATAGAAAATGAGCTCATAGACCTTACCACATTCTTGGTTCGGGACCAGTACAGAACAAGGCGTTCCTAGTCATCGTCCAGTAAATGTGTCTCAGGAGAACGTAAGGGAATTTGAGTTTCTTTGCCGGTGAAGTACGTTTTCTTCAGGTAATTCCTATACTGCCACCAAGCATTCTTGAAGATAGCAGAGGTATTAACATAGGTTACCTCATCCCGAGTTATCAAATCGGTCCTTCTCTATAGAGAAAAATGGGAAAATTTGTTGTATTATAACCATCATGGAGGTAGGATGTATGGGATGAAGCAAAGTAATTGACATGAATAACATTACTTACACATAACTCCTGGACAAACACCTGCAACTGGCATTTTCCTTCATCTTCAGTATAATATTTCCAAGATGGGAAGATACACACATATGATTTAACAACATCAAATGCGATAGATGCTAAACTACGACTAGCTGGTTGTGCTTCCTCCACAGGAATAGGCATACTAACTGGTGGAGTTGGGGTTCACCGTGATAGTACTGGCCCTTTGGGCACTAGAGCTGCCTTACTAACTGCTCTTGTTTGGGAGCTCTATGGTGGAGATGGTGCTGTGTCAACAGGAACTGGGTTACTATCGGCTGGGGTTGGGGTTAGATTGGGTGAAGCTGGTTCTCTGTCCATCGCAGTAGGGGTACAATCTGCGGGAGTTTGGGTTATGTGTGGTAGGGATGGTTCTTGTGCATGTACAACCGGAGTGCTATCTCAACCAAGAGGTAGCTCTGTTTTATTTGAAGACCGTGTTTTTAGTCCACTAGATACTGGCATCACCCGCTCCAATTCAAATAGCTGATAAACAAGAAAATAGTTGAATTTACAGACATTATATGAGAGACAGATGCAATAGATAGTGTGGAAAAAAGAGGGCATGAAATACTTGACATGTATATTGTTTAAGTAAAACGGATATCATGACATAATTTCATATATATGATGTCTATCTAAACTGGATAGCATAGCATAACATAATTCAAAGATATCATGAATAACTAAACAGGATCGCATGACATAATTCACCTACATGTTATCTAAGTAATCAGGATCGCATCATTTCATTCACATATGTGATTTATATGCTAAATAGAGGGCATTCAATATGATGTCTGAACTAAGAACATGGTGTTCAATATTGTGTATATGATGTCTAAACTATGCAATGCAAGACACCATATGCATGATATGAGCAGTATAACCGTGCCAAGTTAGAGCATACACTGCAGTGGGGGAATAGGACTGGTCGCATGTCTCTGAATCCATCTCTGAGGAGCTATCGGGACCCAACAAGAGATCTGCTTCGACAGGTAGCACTGTCTACTCTGAAGGCCTTGTTTTCACTCCAGATTTTTCCATCTCCCACCCAAATGGCTGATTCACATGAAGAGTAGTTTAATACACAAACATTGTCGACAAATGGAAATGTAATGAAGAAAAGGATGGGCAAGATATCATTCAAATATATGGTGCCTGGTTAAACAGGATGGCATTGCACATTTCACATATATTATGCCTGGCTAAAATACATGAGACTGCATAATTCCCATATATGATATAGAAACTAAACAGGTGGCATTACAGAACATGTCTAAACTAAGTAGATGACATATATGATGTCAAAACTAGGCACTGCAAGGCAACATATGCATGATATGACTAACATCATCATGCCAAGGTAGAGCAAACACCTTGGGGGTAAATAGGAGTGGTCACGGCGTCTGAATCCGCCTCAAAACAGATATCTTCGTCTGGATTACAATCTGGAGAGGGGTGGGGAGGGTTTGCCATTGAACCCACCATGGAGCGATGTCTGCATGACATTGTATTCCCGCACAAAACTCTTCTCTTTTTCTCTACATGTTCAGCATGACTATGTACAATATCTGACATGCATACGAAAAAAATATGGTGAGATTATGTAAGGAGAGCATGCAGAAATTTAGAGTGATGGTAACAACCAGTGGATGGATCCAAAAATAATGATAGTAGGCTGATGATTGCTTTAAATTAATAAAAATACAGATGATGATTGCTTTACTATTTGTTTCCCACCCAAGATGAACAACATAGGCATACGCTAGGTGAACCACATATTAGACAGACATACTATTCATTGTTGCCTCGATATGTGCCCCACAACTAATTTAGAACTGAAGTTTGAACATTAATTTGGACCGGACTTGGGAGTCCAAGAGCTGAACAGGTTGATAAAGTAGCAAGTAAGTTTAAGCAATGCATAACATAAGCAGAAACAAAAGAGTGCGACCTCTCTTGTGGACTCGTGTACACCTGAGGTTCATCTGCTGAGTCGATGATGGTGATGCTGTTGCGGTGGGTGCCGGCGGCAGGGAAGGAGATATGAGGCGGTGAAAGAATGTAGCTACCAGACCTCAAACAGTCTGATCTCTGTGCTTTAGTGTCATCCCTGGATCAGTAATGCAGACACGCACAGTACTTGAAGGATTTATAACAGAGTAGCAATCACACACTTATTACATTGAATGTCTCAAAAGAGAACTTATTACAATAAATATGGCTTAAGGCCATCTAATAACGATAACAGTGGAAGGCTTGGAAGATAAGTGAGTCCATCAACTCCAACGGCATCACTGAGTATAGAACCACGACCTAAAGGCACCTTACTCGTTGTCTGAAAAGTCTGCAACATGAACGTTGCAGCCCGAAAACGGGTCAGCACATGGAATATGCTGGCAATGTAACACATAGAGAGTAATGAACAGAATAATGCTATACTACATGCATATATGGCTGGTGGAAAAGCTCTATGGCTACAGTTTTGCGTAAAGCCAATTTTTCCCTACTACAAAGGCATAAATTTTATTTAACTATCATGGTGGTTGTTAAACATTGAGAAGATAGACATCCTCTCAATCCCAATTAAGCATCATCATTAAAACCCAACAATATTAATTAGAGTAACATGATGAGATTCACACGAAAATCCAAGTACTAGATACTCAAAACGTCCATAACCAGGGACACGGCTAACCATGATTAGTTTATACACTCTGCATAGGTTTGCGCACTTTTCCCCACAAGACTCGATCTCCTCCGTTGGGATTCTCGCACTACATGATGTTTGAGAAACGGATGACCGAGACATAGTCTTTCAGAAGCGCTAGCACCTTACGATCGGGTAGACAGTACCAACCTACATCCCCTACATCTGCTAGTCTACCACTGTAAGAGTTCGCACGACTTAGTCAACTATGCTAGAGCCCATAGTAGCTTGTGGCGGCACACGGAAGTTTCTAGCATGAATAATCTCATGATCCCTTTGAGCCTAGGTGGTGGTCCAAAAGAAAAACAAACAACCGCTGGAATACCCAGGTGCCTCAATCCACCCAGATGTGTGTTTAAGTTGCCACCTTAAACCATTAAATTAACAATCTCACATCTGGCATGGATACACTCGCCCAATCCACGTCTACTAGCATAGCATGGCATAATAAGCAAACGTAGAAGTAACTCCCAAGGGTTTGATAATAAAACAGGTAATAGGTACTACCTCATCTACTTCGCCAAACCCATAATTTAATTAGATCCTAATCATGCAATGTTTGAGGATTGATCTAATGCAATAAAATTGGGTATGAAAGAGGTATGATCAAAGTGTTACTTGCCTTGCTGATGATCCGGGAAACCTAGAGATTCAAAGTAGCAAGCGGCGCACTCCGGGTACTCTATCACAAACAAACAAGCATACAATACGTACTCATATAATGCACGGGTAAAACTCAAATAAGAGATCTAACCAGAAAGTTCAACTTAAGAACTCTGGTTTGTAAAAAGAATGAAATCAAACGAAGCAAAGAAACTCAAACGGCGAAAGAAACAAGCTTTGTTTTACTAATCTGGACCTAAGTCAAATTTTACAGTAGCAAAAACTTGTTTGAGTTGGTTAAACGGAAAGAGGGTTTTGAGATGAAACTCTAGGTGCTGGAATCACCTGATTCCGATAAACGAGCGAAAAGTTATACTAGAACAAAAAACACATCGGAAATCGCGATCAGAAATAATCACGGAAAATCTGAGAAAAAGAAAAACGGACGAACTGGTTAACGAACGAACGTTTGCTGTCTGCGAAAAAAAAACAAAAACTGTTAGTTAAAACGAACGTACGGACGAACGTACGGACGAACGTCCGCTAAATCAACTAAACCGAAAAAAATAGATCTCAGTTTCTTTTAACAAAACCGAACGAAAAATCGGCGGAAAAACCGAACGGTTTTTTGAGGAAAACCGCTGGCGGAGGGGGCGGCGGCTACCTCCAGCGAGGGGGTGGCAGGGTCCGGCGGGTGGGGCGGCGGCGGGGACGCGGGCGACGGCGGCGGCGACGGCGGTGGGCTCGGGGCTAGGGTTTCGGCACGGGGCTCGGCTAGGCTGACGGGCTCGGGGCAGCGCCTTATAAAGGCCCGGCCAGGCGGAGTCCTGGCCAAACACGACCCAAAGTTGGTTCGCGTTTTCTTAAAAACATTACACGTAGAAAAACAAATAATATAAATACTAAACGGACTCCAAAAATCCCGAAATAAACTTTCCCCGACTTCTAAAATCAAGCCAGACAAGAAGAACATTTATTTGGGGCCTAAATGCAATTTTGAAAATCACGCATTTTGCTAAACTTAAATAAAATAGCAATAAACTCCCAAATAAAATCTTATTTGCTTTTATTATCGAATCCTCAATATTTCTTTATTTTGGGAAAGTCATTTTATTCCCTCTCTCTGATTTTTATAATAGAAATAATTGAAGATAAAATAAATCAAATCAAATGATCCCATTTTCAAAAAAGTTGAGAAAACTCAAATATGAAAATAACGAAATACCCAACTCTCTCCGAGGGTCCTTGAGTTGCGTAGAATTTCTAAGATCAAACCAAAAGCAAATAAAATATGATATGCATTGATGATCTAGTGTATAACATTCCAAATTGAAAATTTGGGATGTTACAAACCTACCCCCCTTAAGATGAATCTCGCCCTCGAGATTCGGGTTGGCTAGGAAAATAGGTGAGGGTGGTCCTTCAGTAGATCTTCCTCTCGCTCCCAGGTGGCTTCATCCTCGGTGTGGTGGCTCCATTGAACTTTGCAAAACTTGATAACCTTGCTGCGGGTGACTCGGCTGGCATACTCGAGAATCTTGACTGGTTTCTCCTCTTAGGTCAAATCACTATCCAACTGAATCGCTTCCAGCGGCACTGTATCTCTCCGCGGTATATCAGCCATCTCTGCGTGGCACTTCTTCAACTGGGAAACGTGGAACACATCATGAACTCCTGACAATCCTTCGGGCAATTCCAACTTGTAGGCTACTTCTCCCATACGCTCCAAAACTTTGTATGGTCCTACAAAACGTGGTGCTAACTTTCCCTTAACTCCCCGAAGTGGAGATACACGAAGATAAACTCTGTCTCCGACTCCGTAAACTGTCTCCTTGCGTTTAGAATCTGCGTAGCTCTTCTACCTGGACTGGGCTACTTTGAGCCTATCACGAATCAATTTCAGCTTCTGTTTAGACTCCTTAATCAAATCCGGTCCTAACAACTGGCGGTCTCCAACTTCATCCCACGACAATGGGGTCCTGCACCTCCTTCTGTACAAGGCTTCGAAAGGGGCCGTCTTCAAACTGGATTGATAACTGTTGTTGTAAGAGAACTCTGCATATGGCAAATTGTCGTCCCAACTAGATCCATAATCTAGCGCACAAGCTCTCAGCATATCCTCTAAAATTTGATTGACTCTCTCGGTCTGCAGGTGAAAAGTTGTACTGAACTCTAGTCTGGTACCAAAAGTTTCGTGCAACTGATTCCAGAACTTTGAGGTAAACTGGGTTCCTCTATCTGATACAATGCTCCTCGGAACTCCATGCAGACATACGATCCTGTTCATGTATATCTTTGCCAACTTAGCACTGGTGTAAGTGGTCTTCAATGGGATGAAATGAGCTACCTTCGTCAAACGATCGACTACAACTCAAATTGAGTCGTAGCCTGAATGAGTTCTGGGCAATCCCGTGATAAAATCCATGCCTAGCTTATCCCACTTCCATTCGGGTATTGGCAATGGCTGTAACAATCCTACTGGCTTCTGATGCTCTGCCTTTACTCTCTGACATACATCACAAACTGCTACATACTCCGCAATATCCTTCTTCATTCCGGTCCACAAGAAAGTATCATTCAAATCCAAATACATCTTGGTATTTCCAGGGTGAATCGAATATGGTGAATCATGGGCCTCTTGCAGAATCAACTTCCTGATCACCGGGTCATTAGGCACATAAACACGGTCTTCAAACCATAGGGTATCGTGCTCATCCTCACGAAATCCTTTAGCTTTTCCTTTGTTCATCTTCTCATTTATAGAGGCAATCTCCTTGTCAGTCTTCTGAGCTTCTCTAATCTTATCCATCAAAGTAGACTGAATCTCCAATGCTGATACATAGCCTCTCGGAACTATCTCCAAACATAGTTCACGAAGGTCCTCGGCTAACTCCTTCGGTAAATCTCCGGTCATTAGTGTGTTGACATGGTTCTTCCGGCTCAACGCATCGGCTACTACGTTAGCCTTTCCAGGATGATAATGCAATCTCATATCATAATCCTAGCTCCAACCATCTCCTTTGCCTGAGATTTAGCTCCTTCTGCGTGAAAATATACTTCAAACTCTTCTGATCCGTGTACACCTCACAATGGTTTCCGATGAGAAAATGTCTCCATGTCATCAATGCATGCACTACGGCAGCTAACTCCAAATCATGTGTAGCATAATTCAACTCATGGGGCTTAAGTTGTCATGAAGCATACAAAACAATTCTTCCCTCCTGCATAAGCATGGCTCCAAGTCCTTGACGTGAAGCATCGCAAAACACCTTGTAATCCTTGCTCTGATCTGGCAGAATCAACACTGGCGAGGTAACCAAACGTTTCTTCAACTCCTGGAAACTCACCTCACATTCCTCAGTCCATTTGAACTTGGTATCCTTTTTCAACAACTCCGTCATGGGCTTGGCAATCTTCGAGAAATTCTCAATGAATCTCCGGTAGTATCCTGCAAGTCCAAGAAAACTCCGGATCTCTCCAACTGTTGTTGGGGCTTCATAATTTGTCATAGTGACAACCTTGGTGGGATCTACTGCTATTCCTTCTCCGAATATAAGTGTCCGAGGAATCCAACTTCCTTCAACAAAAACTCACATTTGCTGAACTTGGCATATAAGTGATGTTCTCTGAGCTTCTCAAGTACCAAACGCAATGCTCCTTATGCTCCTCTTCATTCTTTGAGTAAACCAAAATATCATCAATGAACACCACGACGAACTTATCCAAAAACTCCATAAACACCTTGTTCATCATGTTCATGAAATATGCAGGTGTGTTAGTCAGACCAAATGACATAACGGTGTACTCGTACAACCCGTACCTGGTGGTAAAAGCCGTCTTAGATATATCTTGCTCTCGAATCTTCAACTGGTGGTATCCTGATCGCAGATCGATCTTAGAAAATACCTTAGCTCCTTGCAATCGGTCAAACAAATCATTGATCATCGGCAGTGGGTACTTGTTCTTGATTGTTACTGCATTCAATCCTCGATAATCAACAACCATCCTCAATGATCCGTCCTTCTTCTCCACTAGAAGTACTGGCGATCCCCAAGGCGAAGAACTTGGGCGAATATATCCTTTATCCAGTAACTCCTTAATCTGCTTCTTAATCTCTTCCAAATCTTTTGCGGGCATCCTGTATGGTCTCTTATATATCGGCCCTGTGCCTGGCAAAAGCTCAATCAAAAACTCAATGTCTCTATCCGGTGGCATGCCTGGCAACTCCTCTGGAAATACACCAGGGAAATCCTTTAACACTGGTACTTCCTCCTACACAACTCCTGATAAGGAATTTACTTGAGTCCTCTTCGACACATGCCGGGATACATACTTGATCCTTTTTCCTTCTGGAGTTGTAAGGAAAATCGTCTTACTCGCGCATTCAGTGTTCCCTCCATACTTTGATAACCAATCCATGCCTAATATCACATCCAATCCTTGCGATTCCAAAACTATTAGGTCTGAGGGAAACACGTAGTTACCAATCCTTAATGGTAACCGATCACACCATAAACTAGCCATATATTCTGCTCTAGGCGAGGTTACTAACATGGGTGACCTAAGGGCTTGCGTTGGCAGTTTATACTTATCCACAAATCCCCTTGAGATGTATGAATATGATGCACCAGTATCAAAAAGAACGAGTGCAGTAAATGACTTAACCAAAAATTTACCTATTACTGCATCTGGCTGAGCTTCAACCTCCTCCACGTTAACGTGGTTCACCTGTCCCCTATTGAAAGGATTCGGCTTCTTCCCTGAGCTTCCATTTCCCTTTCCATTCTGGGCTTCAGGACATTCATTGGCATAATGTCCAGTCTTCTGACACTTATAGCAAGTGACTTGGCTCAGGTCTCTCTTGGCTGGGGTCGATGGGTTGGTATGGTTCTGGCCGTTAGTTCCTCCATTCCCGTTACCATTCTTGGGGCTAGTATGATTATGCGAACTCCCTCCTCCATGGGTATGCTGAAAATGTCCTCCCGGTTTAGGGGTAAAATGTGGCTTCTGTTGAGCTCCAGAATTGTACTTCCCTTGTCCATACTTCCTCTTGCGGTTTTCAATCTGCTGCTGCTTTCCTTCAATCATAAGAGCACGATCTACCAACTTTTGGTAGTTGTTGAAAGTTTCTACCATCAACTGCATGCTCAGCTCATCATTCAGTCCTTCCAACAACTTCTCCTGCTTAGCTGCATATGTAGCAACGTCATCTGGGGCATAACATGCTAATTTACTAAAGTCATCCACATATTGGCCAACTGTCCGTCCTCCTTGGTGCAAGTTGCAAAACTCAAGCTTCTTCATGGCCATAGCTCCTGCTGAAACATGGGCAGTATGGAAAGCCTGCTGAAACTGGTCCCATGTGACAGTGTCGATAGGATAAGTGGCTGTGAAATTCTCCCACCATGATGCAGCGGGTCATTCAAGCTGATGGGCGGCAAAACGCACCCTCTCCGCATCTGTGCATCCTGCAGTGGTCAATTCCCTTGCTGTCTTGCAGAGCCAATCATCTGCAACAATCGGCTCGGTGCTACTGGAGAACACCGGCGGATTCAGCCTAAGAAAATGGGTTAAGTGATCAACAGGTGGTGGCGGTGGTGGTTTGTTGTTGTTGTTGTTCCCCTGATTCTTATTCTGGACTAGCAACTACATCAAGCCATTCTGCTGCTGGATCAACTAAGTGAGCTCCGGTGGGAAAGCAAATCCATTGTCACGTCTTGGAGGCATCTGAGGGTTTAGAAAAGATGAGAATATAGAATAGAATGAGGTCTAGAGAGAAAACAATACCCAAATGCACAAGAGACAAATGCAAACAAAATCACTTCATTCAATTCAAACAAGGCATACAACAGTCTATCTATCGTTACAAAAGTGCTCAGACTATACTAGATACATGGGGAAATACTACTAATGTTATGGTGGTCGACTAGAAAAACTGCTCCGATGAAGACTCCATGATATCTGCTCCAGCTTCATCAACATAGTCATCATCGCTATCGTCTGGGTCCGAGTCGGTGTCGTCGATGATGATGCAGTTCTCTGGACAAGTGCAATCTTCGTCTTCTCCTCCAGTTGCGAGAAATCCCATGAATACTTTTAGCTTCTTCTTCTTCAGATCATCATTCTTCTCCACTAGTGTTGCTATTTACTCGTCATATCCATTGCATGTAGATTTGAGTTCTTCCTCCAGCTCCATGATCTTGGTCATGGCCTTCTTCAGGTCTATCATGTGTGCGCACATCTGGTTCTCCTGGCATCGAATGTCCTGGTCTAACTCCTGGATGAAAGCTGCAATTGATCTGTCCTTACTGGTGTTCATCATCTCCCATTGCTCATCTCGGTGCCCACAAATCTGGTAGATAGTATCCTTGAGATCCTTGTGGTAAACTTCTCCAATACGTCCCATTGTGATGTGGGCTGCCATGCTCTTTCCTAGACTCCAGGTTGGTGCATCAAAGGAAAACTCTATGGGCTCAGTGACAGGCATGAACGTCCTTCCTGGAACTTGAACTTCAATCATCCAGCGCTCCTCTTCAGGTAAAGTGGCATTGTAGGTCCCGGTGAAGCTTGGTACTCCGATGTTCAGGTATCTAGTGACTTCCTTCAAGTGACGTCCAAAGGGTGTATCTTCATCCGGTTGCGTCAACTTGTTCCTTGCATCCGCCATCCTAAAAGAATAGAAAATATGAGGAGTCAGAAATGAGAAGAGAGAGTAGTGATCTAGGGCTTTAACTTAGTGGTCGTGTCCTACAATCAGCGTGTGCTCTGATACCATCTTGTAGTGACCAGACCTCAAACAGTCTGATCTCTGTGCTTTAGTGTCATCCTTGGATCAGTAATGCTGACACACACAGTACTTGAAGGATTTATAACAGAGTAGCAATCACACACTTATTACATCGAATGTATCAAAAGAGAACTTATTACAATAAATATGGCTTAAGGCCATCTAATAATGATAACAGTGGAAGGCTTGGAAGATAAGTGAGTCCATCAACTCCAACGGCATCACTGAGTATAGAACCACGACCTAAAGGCACCTTACTCGTCGTCTGAAAAGTCTGCAACATGAACGTTGCAGCCCGAAAACGGGTCAGCACATGGAATATGCTGGCAATGTAACACATAGAGAGTAATGAACAGAATAATGCTATACTACATGCATATATGGCTGGTGGAAAAGCTCTATGGTTACAGTTTTGCGTAAAGCCAATTTTTCCCTATTGCAAAGGAATAAATTTTATTTAACTATCATGGTGGTTGTTAAACATTGAGAAGATAGACATCCTCTCAATCCCAATTAAGCATCATCATTAAAACCCAACAATATTAATTAAAGTAACATGATGAGATTCACATGATACTCCAAGTGCTAGATACTCAAAACTTCCATAACCGGGGACACGACTAACCATGATTAGTTTATACACTCCACAGAGGTTTGTGCACTTTTCCCCACAAAACTCGATCTCCTCCGTTGGGATTCTCGCACTACATGATGTTTGAGAAATGATGATCGAGACATAGTCTTTCATAAGCGCTAGCACATTATGATCGGGTAGACAGTACCAACCTACATCCCCTACATCTGCTAGTCTACCACTGTAAGAGTTCGCATGACTTAGTCAACTATGCTAGAGCCCATAGTAGCTTGTGGCCGCACACGGAAGTTTCTAGCATGAATAATCTCATGATCCCTTTGAGCCTGGGTGGCGGTCCAAAAGAAAAACAGGCAATCACTGGAATTCCCAGGTGCCTCAATCCACCCAGATGTGTGTTTATGTTGCCATCTTAAATAAACCATTAAATTAACAATCTCACATCTGTCATGGATACACTCACCCAATCCACGTCTACTAGCATAGCATGGCATAATAAGCAAACGTAGAAGTAACTCCCAAGGGTTTGATAATAAAACAGGTAATAGGTACTACCTCATCTACTTCCCAAAACCCACAATTTAATTAGATCCTAATCATGCAATGTTTGCGGATTGATCTAATGCAATGAAACTGGATATGAAAGAGGTATGATCAAAGTGCTACTTGCCTTGCTAATGATCCGGGAAACCTAGAGATTCAAAGTAGCAAGCGGCGCACTCCGGGTACTCTATCGCAAACAAACAAGCATACATAAGTACTCATCTAATGCATGGGTAAAACTCAAATAAGAGATCTAACCAGAAAGTTCAACTTAAGAACTCTGGTTTACAAAAAGAATCAAATCAAACGAAGCAACGAAACTCAAACGGCGAAAGAAACAAGCTTCGTTTTACTAATCTGGACCTAAGTAAAATTTTACAGTAGCAGAAACTTGTTTGAGTTGGTTAAACGGAAAGACGGTTTCAAGATGAAACTCTAGGCGCTTGAATCACCTGATTCCGATAAACGAGCGAAAAATTATACTAGAACAAAAAACAGATCAGAAATCGCGATAAAAAATAATCGCGGAAAATCCGATAAAAAGAAAAACGGACGAACAGGCTAACAAACAAACGTTAGCTGTCTGCGAAAAAACGAAAATTGTTCGTTAAAACGAACGTACGGATGAACGTCCGCTAAATAAACTAAACCAAAAAAACAGATCTAGGTTTTTTTAACAAAACCGAATGAAAAACCGGCGGAAAATCCGAACGGTTTTCTGAGGAAAACCGCCGGCTGCGGGGGCGGCGGCTACCTCCGGCGAGGGGGCGGCGGGGGTCCGGCGGGTGGGGCGGCGGTGGTCCGGTGGGTGGGGCGTCGGCGGTCCGGCGACGAGGCGGCAGGTTCCAGCGGGTGGGGCGTCGGCAGTCCGGCCACGAGGCGGCGGGGTCCGGCGGTCGGCGACGTCGGACGGGGCGGCGGGGACGCGGGCGACGATGTCGGTGTCTATTCGCAGCGGCGGCGGGCTCGGGGCTAGGGTTTTGGCGCGGGGCTCGGCTGGGCTGACGGGCTCGGGGCGGCGCCTTATAAAGGCTCGGCCAGGCAGAGTCCTGGCCAAACACGGCCCAAAGTCGGTTCACATTTTTCTTAAAACATGACGCGCAGAAAAAAAAATACTAAAAGGACTCCAAAAATCTCGAAATAAAATTTCCCCGACTTCTAAAATCAAGTCGGACAAGATGAACATTTATTTGGGGCCTAAATGCAATTTTGGAAAATGCGCATTTTTCCTAAACTCAAATAAAATAGCGATAAACTCCAAAATAATATCTTATTTGATTTTATTATCAAATCCTCAATATTTCTTTATTTTGGGAAAGTCATTTTATTCCCTCTCTCTTATTTTTATAATAGAAATAATTGAATATAAAATAAATAAAATCAAATGATCCCATTTTCAAAAATTTGAGAAAACTCAAATATGAAAATAACGAAATCCCCAACTCTCTCTGAGGGTCCTTGAGTTGCGTAGAATTTCTAGGATCAAACCGAAAGCAAATAAAATATGATATGCATTGATGATCTAGTGTATAACATTTCAAATTGAAAATTTGGGATGTTACAAAGACGGTCAGGAGTCGTGATGTCTGGTTTGGTGGATGCTTCTGTCGATGGAGCAGCTCAGGTGAGGTGGACGACGTCGCGGCAGGAGCAAGACAAACCACACAAAGTTCCCTTCGACACGTACCTATAACTGAAGTAATTTTGCATGGGCTTGCATGATTCTTAAAACGCAGGGATAGGAAAAACACCAGAATAGGATAGGAAAATGCACATGGTAAACAAAGCATTTGTAAACAAAGGATTTCTGTCAACTTGGGTGTTTGGTTTACAGGAATTGGCAGAGCAGAGGAATGCAAACAAACATTGCCAAAATAAGGTGAAACCATACGAAAGTGTGTACAGTTAGAATGTTATTCTAGCACTAATGCACTTGGTCTTGTTTTCATGCACAGGATTTTGAAAAGTAGGTCCAGGTGGATGTTTTGCTTCAGTCCTTTCAACAAAATGCATGAATAATTGAATAGTAGAGTTCCATTGGAAAATTCCCCATTTCTATGTTTTTTCATTGAACCAAAATAGCCCTAATGGATCGACGTTAATGTATAGTAATAAGTGATGCAACAAGTGTACAACCTCTTTGCCGTAGCCGTGTCGACCTCAGCATCATTGGGTTGGTTGCTAAAGCAGTTGAGGCAGAGGTGGCTTTCAGAGGTGTGGAGGAAGATCTGAGGAATCTGTAGACGGCGTCCGGGGCACTGCTCTGTTGTGATGGATCGTTCTGTCGTTGGAGCAGCTCCGGTGAGCCGTAAGATGTCGAGGCTAAAGCAGCACAAGACACACATTGTCAATCTTAAGTGGGATTCTAATAGCATCTCCAATAGATGATGTAAAATGGATGTGAAATTTACATCACCAAAAACCACATGACTACAACAGATGAGTTAAAAACTGTTGACTCTGAACTTAACTGTCGAAACTGAAATTTACTGTGGAATCTGAATGCTACTGTCGAAACTGAATGCAACGGTAGCAGAGACGCACTTGACATGTAGTTTAGGGAGGGACTGCAGTTCATCTTCAACTTGCACCCCCCTGAGCCGCCAGCCACCACCGGCCGAACCGCTGGCCCCAGTGCCGCCTGACCTCTCCGAAACAACTCCCCATCGCCGCCCTGGCCAGCCCTCTAGCCCCTCCCCCACCCTGAACCCTAAGATAGATAGTGGGGTACCTCTCCGGTGAGCCCCCGTCCCCGCTGCGGGTGGTTCTTCCTTAACTCCGGCGAGCCCCCCAACCCCTGAAAATCGACTGATCCAAAAGTCGATTTAGTCGACTGAAGTGTGGCTTAATCGGAGGAGAGTAGCAGCACGAGCGAGGGGAAGAGCAGCAGCAGCAGCAGCTGGGCGAGTGAGCGAGCGAGCGAGAGCTGGAGCAGCAACAGCGCGAACGAGCGAGCGAGAGCCAGAGCAGCAGCAGCAGATCCGGCTGGTATGGCCGCCGCCGCCGAAGGGGCCTCGCACTGGGGGAGAGCCGCCGTGGAGATGTTGCCCGCGGCGCCAGTGAGGGAGTCCTGGGTTAGGGGGTATCCGGACAGCCAGACTATATACTTTGGCCGGACTGTTGGACCGTGAAGATACAAGACTCAAGACTTCGTCCCGTGTCCGGATATTATATTTCCTTCTTTGTAACCAACTCCATGTAAACCCTAGCCCTCTCCAGTGTCTATATAAACCGGAGAGTTTAGTCCTTAGAGGGACGATCACAATCATAATCATCATAGGCTAGCTTCTAGGGTTTAGCCTCTACGATCTCGTGGTAGATCAACTCTTGTAACACCCATATCATCAATATCAATCAAGCAGGAAGTAGGGTTTTACCTCCATCGAGAGGGCCCGAACCTGGGTAAACATTGTGTCCCATGCCTCCTGTTACCATTAGCCTAAGACGCACAGATCGGGACCCCCTACCCGAGATCCGCCGGTTTTGACACCGACATTGGTGCTTTCATTGAGAGTTCCTCTGTGTCGTCGCTACAAGGCTTGATGGCTCCTTCAATCATCAACAAGACATTCCAGGGTGAGACTTTTCTCCCCGGATAGATCTTCGTGTTCGGCGGCTTCGCACTGCGGGCCAATTCGCTTAGCCAACTGGAGCAGATCGACAGCAACGCCCCTGGCCACCAGGTCAAATTCGGAAACCTGAACTACACGGCCGATATCTGCGAAGACTTGATCTTCAATGGGTTCGGGCCTGCGCTAGGAGCGCCAGACAATCACGATGAGCACGGCTTAGACCTGATGTTGGACAATATCGAGATATCGCCCCTGCAGGAGCCCCAGACCTAAATCGGGAGCAGATTGCGTTGCCCAAGGACGGGTGGATGGACCCCGGCCCGCAAGCCGCACACTCATCGGTGGTAGAGCCGAGCACATGCCTCACCCCCAAAGAAGCCTGTGATGCCGGACCCCCGGACTCATATTCGGCTGGAGGTTCCAGTCCGCGCGCTCCTGAGCCCGCCGAACCTGGTTGGGCTCCGGGAATGGAGTTCACCGCTGGGGATATCTTACAGCACTCGCCCTTTGGCGACGTGCTGAACTCGTTAAAGTCTCTCCCTTTGTCAGGAGACTCTTGGATGAACAATGTCCGGCTCGAGTGGGAAGCAGGCGACGAAGGAGTTCGTTTCCCACCCACCACCCACTTCATTGCCACGATCGATGATTTAGCCGACGTGCTTGACTTCAACTCTGAAGACATCAACGGTATGGACGACGATGCAAGAGAAGAACAGGAACCACCGCTCACGGGGCGGTGGACAGCCACCTCCTCATATGATATATATATGGTGGACACTTCAAAGGAAACCAATGGCGATGAGGCAACGAAGGATAACCCCTCAGGGAAGAAGGCAAAGCATGGGCGTCGTCGGCGCCGCTCCAAGCCCCGCCACAGCAATACCGGCACAGGAGACGAAAACAATCCGGATGGTGCCGAAGATGAATACAACTCTGATCAGCCTGCCTTCGAGCAGGCCGAGCAGGAAGACGGGTAGGTCAGCCCAGAGGAACAGGCGACGGACGAATATACTGAGGAGGACAACTACATGCCCCCCTCCGAAGACGAGATTAGCCTCGGCGATGAGGAGTTCGGCGTGCCTGAGGACCCCGTGGAGCAGGAGCGCTTTAAGCGCCGGCTCATGGCCACTGCGAGGAGCCTGGAAAAGAAGCAGCAACAGCTCCAAGCTAATCAAGACCTGCTCACAGACAGATGGACTGAAGTCCTGGCAGTTGAGGAATATGGAATCGAGTGCCACACGGCTGACCGGCCACCTCGTGGCCAGGATAAAATGACACATCAACCCGAATACCAGCCCGCACCCCCACGGCAATACACTACGGCCCGGGTCAATAGGCAAGACCTGCAAGATAGGCAAGACCTGCAAGATATACTGGAAAACAAAGCAGGACAGCCAAGATCGATCAACGGATCATGGGGGAGCGCCCCAACATGCGACGATGATCGTCACGCCGGATACACTATGAACAAGTCCGGTCGGGCCGAATACAGCCACCCAGACTCATTCGAACTACGTAGCCACATAGCCCGGCATAGAGGCGCCGCACACCCCCTCTACTTCACTGACAAAGTGATGGATCATGAATTCCCAGAAGGGTTCAAACCCATAAACATCGAATCATACGATGGCACAACAGACCCTACAGTATGGATCGAAGATTTCCTTCTCCACATTCACATGGCCCGCGGAGACGATCTACACGCCATCAAATATCTTCCCCTTAAGCTCAAGGGACCTGCCCGACACTGTCTAAACAGCCTACCAGCAAATTCCATTGGCAGTTGGGAAAACCTAGAAGATGCGTTCCTCGACAACTTCCAGGGCACATACGTGCGACCGTCGAACGCAGATGACTTGAGCCACATTACTCAAAAGCCCAGAGAGTCAGCAAGGAAATTCTGGACTTGGTTCCTAACTAAAAAGAACCAAATAGTCGACTGTCCGGACACAGAAGCCCTGGCAGCCTTTAGGAATAATATCCGTGACGAGTGACTCGCCCGACATCTCGGCCAGGAAAAACCCAAGTCCATGGCGGCCCTAACGACACTCATGACTCGCTTTTGCGCAGGCGAGTGATACGTCTCCGTCGTATCTATAATTCTTTATTGTTCCATGCCAATATTATTCAACTTTCATATTCTTTTGGCAACTTTTTATACTATTTTTTGGGACTAACATATTGATCCAGTGCCCAGTGCCCGTTGCTATCTGTGGCATGTTTTTTGTTCCGCAGAAACCCAATATCAAACGGAGTCCAAACAGGATAAAAATGGACGGAGATTTTTTTTGGAATATTTATGATTTTTGGGAAGTAAAATCAACGCGAAACAGTGTCCGGGGTGGCCACGAGACACGGGGCCGCGCCCCAGGGAGGCAGGCGCGCCCTGGGCTCTCGTGGGCCACCTGTAAGGCGGTTGACGCTCTTATTTTGGTGCAAGAAAGCTAATTTTATGAGAAAGATCTGGGCGAAAGATTCACCCCAATCGGAGTTATGGATCTCCAGATATAAAGGAAACGGTGAAGGGGTAGAATCAGAGAAGGCAGAAACAGAGAGATAGATCCAATCTCGGAGGGGCTCTCGCCCCTCCCAAGCCATGGGATCCAAGGACCAGAGGGGAAACCCTTCTCCCATCTAGGGAGGAGGTCAAGGAATAAGAAGAAGAAGGGGGGCTCTCTCCCCCTTGCTTCCGGTGGCGCCGGAGCGCTGCCGGGGGCCATCATCATCACCGCGATCTTCACCAACAACTTCACCGCCTTCATCACCAACTCTTCCTCCCTCTATGCAGCAGTGTAACCTCTCTCTTACCCGCTGTAATCTCTACTTAAACATGGTGCTCAATGCTATATACTATTCCCCAATGATGTATGGCTATCTTATGATGTTTCAGTAGATCCATTTTTTCCTATGGGTTAATTGATGATCGTGATTGGTTTGAGTTGCATGTTTTATTATTGGTGATGTCCTATTGTGCCCTCCGTGCCACGCAAGCATGAGGGATTCCCGTTGTAGGGTTTGCAATATGTTTATGATTTGCTTATGGCGGGTTGCGTGAGTGACTGAAACACAAACCCGAGTAAGTAGGTTGTGTGCATATGGGATAAAAGGGGAATTGATACTTTAATGCTATGGTTGGGTTTTACCTTAATGAATCTTTAGTAGTTGCGGATGCTTGCTAGAGTTCCAATCATAAGTGCATATGATCCAAGTAGATAAAGTATGTTAGCTTATGCCTCTCCCTCAAATAGAATTGCAACAATGATTACCGATCTAGTTATTGATTGCCTTGGAAAAATAACTTTCTCGTAACAAAAAGCTCTCTACTAATATTTACTTTATTGCTTCTTTATCTAAATAGCCCTTAGTTTATGTTTACGTGCTCCTTATTATCTTGCAACTCCTACAAAGTACTTCTAGTTTCATACTTGTTCTAGGTAAAGCGAATGTCAAGCGTGCGTAGAGTTGTATCAGTGGTCAATAGAACTTGAGGGAATATTTATTCTACCTTTAGCTCCTCGTTGGGTTCGACACTCTTACTTATCGAAAACTGTTGCGATTCCGTATACTTGCCGGTTATCAAGACCTTTTTCTGGCGCTGTTGCCAGGGAGTCATAGCGTGGGGTGAATATTCTCGTGTGTGCTTGTTTGCTTTATCGCTAAGTAATTTTTATTTGCTGTTCTTAGTTGTTTTCTATCTTTAGCTATGGGTAGGAAACGCAAAATACCAAAAAAATTAGTTGTTCCTACTACTCCAATGGTTGAAGAACCACTCAAAATCTATCACACTACTGAAGCTTTTTACTTGGATCATCTTTGATCCCTATGTGCTCGTGCTGAAACCCCAACTAGCTTAGTTGAGGGCAAATCTTTAGATGAGCATGCTTGTTATGTGTGACACCGTATATCTGAAAAAGGGAAACTATTATGGGATCAAATTCAACGTTTGCAATGCTATGCTTGGAATTTATGTGAAATATATGATGTTACTTGTTGTTCTGAAAACCCTAAGAAACACCTTCCCTACCAATGTGAGTTTATTGATAATGGAATCGTATCTTCGTATGCTAAGGGTGTTTATAATTAGAATGATGTTCAACAAATTGAGGAATTTGTTGCTTTTAAGGGTGCTTTTGAAATTGCTTCTTTGATTGAAAAGTATGATGCTAATCTTTACAAATCTGAAAGTTTGCCCATACTTGAATATTGTTATGATAATTATCCTTCTAATGCCTATGTTAAACCATATATTGTGAAATTCTCCGCTGTCCAAGAAGAGACTAATATTTTCTGGGAAGCTATGGAAGAAGAAATTGATGAAACTGTGAGCTCATTGGATGAAAAAGATGATGAGGAGAGTGAAGAACAAAAGGAGGAAGAGCGGATTAGCTACCCGTGCCCACCTTCTAATGAGAGTAACCCTCCAACTCATACATTGTTTAATTCCCCTTCGTGCTTACCGAAGGATGATTGCTATGATCCCTTGAATTTGTCTGAAATTTCCCTTTTTGATGATGCTTGCTATGCTTGTGGCCAAGATGCCAATATGAATTATGCTTATGGAGATGAACTTGCTATAGTTCCTTATGTTAAACATGAGATTGTTGCTATTGCACCCACGCATGATAGTCCTATTATCTTTTTGAATTCTCCCTACTACACTTTATTGGAGAAGTTTGGGCTTATTAAGGATTATATTGATGGGTTGCCTTTTACCATTGCACATGATGATTTTGATGAATGTAATATGCATGTGCTTGCTTCTCCTACTTGCAATTATTATGAGAGAGGAACTATTTCTCCACCTCTCTATGTTTCCCATACTATGAAATTGCAAGAAACTGCCTATACTATGCATTGGCCTTTACTATGTGTGCATGAATTGTTCTCTTATGACATGCCGATGCATAGGAAGAGAGTTAGACTTCGTTGTTGCATGATATATGTTACTTTGTGCTCACTACTAAATTACAAATCATTGTTAATTAAAATTGGCTTTGATATACCTTGGGATCCGGGTGGATCCATTACATGAGCACTATATGCCTAGCTTAATGGCTTTAAAGAAAGCGCTGCCAGGGAGACAACCCGGAAGTTTTAGAGAGTCATATATTTCTGTTGAGTGCTTTCATATAGTCTAAAAACAAACAAAAAAGAGGGGAACCTAAAAACTTTTCAAAAAGGAAAGTGAAAGTGAGAAAGACAAGCATTGTTGAAGTGGGAGCTAGCCTTGAACTTTGTTCATGCTCATGGAAACTTTGTGAATCTTGATTACAGAAACTTTTCATCAGAAATAATTATCCCCTTGTACAATTCCATTGTATTATAAAAATAATGTGCCAAGGTTTGCCTTTAGGATGCTTACAATGCGTGTTGGTTTGTACGGTGCAGGACAGAAACTTTGGTTGTAGTGCGTGATTTTACAATTTTAACTGGAAAGTCAAACGGTTCTGACTCCTTTTGCAATGTCTTTCTATATAACTTGGTTATTTGTCCTAATTTTGTAGAATTTTGGGGGTACCAGAAGTATGGTGGATGTTCAGATTTCTACAGACTGTTCTGTTTTTGACAGATTATGTTTTTGATGCATAGTTTGCTTGTTTTGATGAATCTATCAATTTATATCAGTGGATTAAGCCATGAAAATTTATATTACAGTAGACACAATGCAAAAACAAAATATGAATTGGTTTGCAACAGTACTTAGAGTGGTTATTTGCTTTATTATACTAACGGATCTTACCGAGTTTTCTGTTGAAGTTTTGTGTGGATGAAGTGTCTAAACGAGGAGGTCTCGATATGAGGAAAAGGAAGAGAGGCAAGAGCTCAAGCTCGGGGATGCCCGAGGCACCCCAAGTAAATATTCAAGGAGACTCAAGCGTCTAAGCTTGGGGATGCCCCAGAAGGCATCCCCTCTTTCTTGAACAAGTATCGGTATGTTTTCGTATTCGTTTCGTTTATGCATTATGTGCAAGTCTTGGAGCGTCTTTTGCATTTAGTTTTCACTTTTATTTTATACACCATGCTGGTATGAGATAGTCCTTTGTTTATTTATTGAATGCTCATTGCACCTCACTTAAATCTTTTGAGTATGGCTTTATAGAATGCTTCATGTGCTTCACTTATATCATTTGAAGTTTGGATTGCCTCTTTCTCCTCACATAGAAAACCACCATTTGTAGAATGCTCTTTTGCTTCACTTATATTTGTTAGAGCGTGGGAATATCTTTTGTAGAAAGAATTAAACTCTCTTGCTTCACTTATATCTATTTAGAGAGATGACAGGAATTGGTCATTCACATGGTTAGTCATAAAATCCTACATAAACTTGTAGATCGCTGAATATGATATGTTTGATTCCTTGCAATAGTTTTGCGATATAAAGGTGGTGATATTAGAGTCATGCTAGTGGGTGGTTGTGGATTAGTAGAAATACTTGTGTTTAGGTTTGTGATTCCCATAGCATGCACGTATGGTGAACTGCTTTGTGATGAAGTTGGAGCACAGTTTTATTTATTGATTGTCTTCCTTATGAGTGGCGGTCGGGGACGAGCGATGGTATTTTCCTACCAATCTATCCCCCTAGGAGCATGTGCGTAGTAATTTGTTTTCAATGGCTTGTAGATTTTTGCAATAAGTATATGAGTTCTTTATTACTAATGTTGAGTCCATGGATTATATGCACTCTCACCCTTCCATCATTGCTAGCCTCTTCGGTACCATGCATTGACCTTTCTCACCTTGAGAGTTGGTGAAAACTTAGCCGGTGCATCCAAACCCCGTGATATGATACACTCTATCACACATAAACCTCCTTATATCTTCCTCAAAACAGCCACCATACCTACCTATCATGGCATTTCCATAGCCATTCCGAGATATATTGCCACGCGACTTCCATCATAATCATATACATGACTTGAGCATTCATTATCATATTGCTTTGCATGATCATAATATAGCTAGCATGATGTTTTCATGGCTTGTCCGTTTTTTGATGTCATTGCTATGCTAGATCATTGCACATCCCGGTACACCACCGGAGGCCTTCATATAGAGTCATATCTTTGTTCTACATATTGAGTTGTAAGTAAATAAAAATGTGATGATCATCATTATTAGAGCATTGCCCTAGTAAGGAAAGGATGATGGAGACTATGATTCCCCCACAAGTCGGGATGAGACTCCGGACTTTATGAAAAATAAAAGAGGCCAAAGAAGCCCATATAAAAAAAAGAGGCCAAAGAAGCCCACCAAAAAGAAAGAAAAAAATGAAAAATAAAAGGAAAAAATGAGAGAAAAAGAGAGAAGGGCCAATGTTACTATCCTTTTACCACACTTGTGCTTCAGAGTAGCACCATGTTCTTCATAGAGAGAGCCTCCTATGCTTTCACTTTCATATACTAGTGGGAATTTTCATTATAGAACTTGGCTTGTATATTTCGATGACGGGCTTCCCCAAATGCCCGAGGTCTTCATGAGCAAGCAAGTTGGGTGCACACCCACTTAGTTTCAGTTTGAGCTTTCATACACTTATAGCTCTAGTGCATCCATTGCATGGCAATCCCTACTCACTCACATTGATATCTATTGATGGGCATATCCATAGCCCGTTGATACGCCTAGTCGATGTGAGACTTTCTACCTTTTTGTCTTCTCCACACAACCTCCACCATAATATTCTGTTCCACCTATAGTGCTATGTCCATGGCTCACGCTCATGTATTGCGTGAAAGTTGAAAAGGTTTGAGATTATTCAAGTATGATACAATTGCTTGGCTTTTCATCGGGGTTGTGCATGATTAAATACTTTGTGTGATGAAGATAGAGCAACAGCCAGACTATATGATTTTGTAGGGATAACTTTCTTTGGCCATGTTGTTTTGAAAAGACATGATTGCTTTATTGGTACGCTTGAAGTATTATTGTTTTTATGTCAAATGATAGACTATTGCTTTGAATCACTCGTGTCTTAATATTCATGCCATGATTAGACATATGATCAAGATTATGCTAGGTAGCATTCCACATCAAAAATTATCTTTCTTATCATTTACCTACTCGAGGACGAGCAGGAAATTAAGCTTGGGGATGCTGATACGTCTCCGTCGTATCTATAATTTTTTATTGTTCCATGCCAATATTATTCAACTTTCATATACTTTTGGCAACTTTTTATACTATTTTTTGGGACTAAAATATTGATCCAGTGCCCAGTGTCAGTTCCTGTCTGTTGCATGTTTTTTGTTTCGCAGAAACCCGCTATCAAACGGAGTCCAAATAGGATAAAAACGGACGGAGATTTTTTTTGGAATATTTATGATTATTGGGAAGTAAAATCAACGCGAAACAGTGTCCGGGGT
This sequence comes from Triticum aestivum, assembly GCF_018294505.1. Lineage (NCBI taxonomy): Eukaryota > Viridiplantae > Streptophyta > Magnoliopsida > Poales > Poaceae > Triticum > Triticum aestivum. Next base: position 577,858,945 of record NC_057810.1, read on the forward strand.
TGCCACGAGACAGGGGGCTGCGCCCCAGGGAGGTAGGCGCGCCCTGGGCTCTCGTGGGCCACCCATAAGGCGGTTGACTCTCTTCTTTTGGTGCAAGAAATCTAATTTTATGAGAAAGATCTAGGCGAAAGATTCACCCCAATCGGAGTTACGGATCTCCAAATTTAAAGGAAACAGTGAAGGGGTAGAATCAGAGAATGCAGAAACAGAGATATAGATCCAATCTCGGAGGGGCTCTCGCCCCTCCCAAGCCATGGGAGCCAAGGACCAGAGGGGAAACCCTTCTCCCATCTAGGGAGGAGGTCAAGGAAGAAGAAGAAGAAGGGGGGCTCTCTCCCCCTTGCTTCCGGTGGCGCCGGAGCGCTGCCGGGGGCCATCATCATCACCGCGATCTTCACCAACAACTTCACCGCCTTCATCACCAACTCTTCCTCCCTCTATGCAGCAGTGTAACCTCTCTCTTACCCGCTGTAATCTCTACTTAAACATGGTGCTCAACGCTATATATTATTCCCTAATGATGTATGGCTATCTTATGATGTTTGAGTAGATCCGTTTTGTCCTATGGGTTAATTGATGATCGTGATTGGTTTGAGTTGCATGTTTTATTCTTGGTGCTGTGTTATTGTGCCCTCCGTCTCGCGCAAGCGTGAGGGATTCCCGTTGTAGGGTTTGCAATATGTTTATGATTTGCTTATGGTGGGTTGCGTGAGTGACTGAAACACAAACCCGAGTAAGTAGGTTGTTTGCGTATGGGATAAAAGGGGACTTGATACTTTAATGCTATGGTTGGGTTTTACCTTAATGAATCTTTAGTAGTTGCGGACGCTTGCTAGAGTTCCAATCATAAGTGCATATGATCCAAGTAGAGAAAGTATGTTAGCTTATGCCTCTCCCTCAAATAGAATTGCAACAATGATTACCGGTCTAGTTATCGATTGCCTTGGACAAATAACTTTCTCGTAACAAAAAGCTCTCTACTAATATTTACTTTATTGCTTCTTTATCTAAACAGCCCTTAGTTTATGTTTACGTGCTCTTTATTATCTTGCAAACCTATCCTATCACTCCTACAAAGTACTTCTAGTTTCATACTTGTTCTAGGTAAAGCGAACGTCAAGCGTGCGTAGAGTTGTATCGGTGGTCAATAGAACTTGAGGGAATATTTATTCTACCTTTAGCTCCTCGTTGGGTTTGACACTCTTACTTATCGAAAACTGTTGTGATCCCGTATACTTGCGGGTTATCAGCGACGATAGCTGGTTAGCTCCCAGTTGCACCACGCCACATTCCGGCACCTCGGATGTCCATGACAATAACGGCAAGCCACGGCGCAACAGACATAAGCGACGGAACAACGGCGACAACACTGAAGACATGGCAGTCAACGCCGGATTCAGCGGATCCAAATCCGGTCAGTGGAAAAAGCCGTTCAAAAGAAACAATCAGGGACCGTCAAGTCTGGACAGCATACTTGAACACTCATGCCAAATTCATGGCACCCCAGACAAGCCAGCAAACCACACTAATAGAGACTGTTGGGTGTTCAAATAGGTCGGTAAAATAGACGCCGAAAACAAGGACAAGGGGCTGCACAGCGACGATGACGAGGAGCCCCGCGTCCAAACATGGGGGACAGAAGAAATTTCCTCCCCAGGTGAAAATGGTCAACATGATCTACGCCACCCACATTCCCAAACGGGAATGGAAGCGAGCACTACGGGATGTCTATGCGATGGAACCAGTCGCCCCAAAATTCAACCCATGGCCAGCCAGTCCGATCACCTTCGATCGTCGGGATCACCCTACCAGCATCCGTCACGTCGGTTCAGCCGCATTGGTCCTAGACCCAATCATCGACGGATTCCACCTCACGCGAGTCCTTTTGGATGGCGGCAGCAGCCATAACCTGCTTTATCAGGACACAGGGCACAAAATGGGTTCCGACCCTTCAAGGATCAAGCCCACCAAAACCACCTTCAAAGGTGTAATTTCAGGAGTAGAGGCCCGTTGCACTGGCTCTATAACATTGGAAGTGGTCTTCGGGTCTCCGGATAACTTCCGAAGCGAAGAGTTAATCTTCGATATTGTCCCTTTCCGTAGTGGTTACCACACACTGCTTGGACGAACCGCATTCGGTAGATTCAATGCGGTACCACACTATGCATACCTCAAGCTCAAGATGCCAGGACCTCGTGGGGTCATTACAGTCAATGGAAACATGGACCGCTCTCTCCATATAGAAGAACATATTCCAGCCCTCGCGGCGGAAGTACAATGCAGCCTTCTCCGACAAACCACCAGTCCGGCGATGACAACCTCGAACATCGTCAAGCGAGTCCGGAGCCCCCCACAATAGGATTGCCAGGCACACCAAGAGCGCGACTAGCAGTCCGGCCTCCGCTCAAGACCCCTCAAAGCAGCATTCGTGTCGCGCATACATAATTACGCACTCAAAATACCATGGGCATAGGCGGAGGCGCAACAGTCACCCAGTCAACACTGCGGTATAACCGCAACATACTTCAATACCCCCCCCCCTTTATCTTTCAGGACACTGCTTTAGGGCAGCCTCTTCAGAAGAGCCGGATTGTCGGACTTACACAAGAGAGCAAACCAAGGAGGCAGCAAGCTTTGCGCACAAAGGAAATACCCAAGTGGAATCTGTTCACGATCATTATACCTGTTTTATATACCTACATGCAGCCCGCCCTTGGATAGGACATGTTAAATAGTCCTATTTACTTCTGCTTAAACACACTCATTGTAAACATACGCTTAAATGTATTATTCATCAATGGGAGATAATATATAGCTTCAGCTTATTATTCCTATTTACACATTTTTCCTATAAATGTTTATTTAATATTGCATCGGTACACCTTGGTACTTTCAGTTTGCCAGGGGCTTCTTATGGTGCCCCATAATACGGCAAGACAAGTCCGAACACTTTCAACAGTGAGGCACCTCGAACTTATAGCACTATATGCATCAGCTCCGAATCATGTCTTGGGTCAATAGTTGCGTTTGCCCGGCTCCCTTGTTTTGGTACCTTACATTCCGTTATATCGGCTAAGGTAGCGCGGGGAGAACTACTATGATTGTGTCCCAGTTCTTCCGGACGAGCACCTCAGTACAAAAAGCCGAAAACTGACCGGCATGATGCAGCGAGAGCTGGTCGCTGTTCAAGAGGTCTTAAAATCCTTAAAGATTTTTTCCGCTTTAGGCGAGGAATCGGCTTCGTCCGATTTAGGCGTATATAGCGCCCCAATTTGGCTTTCCGAATTCTAGGGGCTTCGCCAAAATTTAAAACTGTAGAGTTCTTTGGCTAAGTGAAAGTTATAAAGCCGCATAGTCCGATTGCCTTGTTCGCTGTGCCAGACACCTCCTTAAGGGACCAAAAATTTGGATAAAGAGTGTCCGGGTTTTTCCAGGAACACCCCAGTACTAGTTACGTGGGGGTGGAAGCCGACGACTGGCCTACTTTCAGAATTTTATAAATAGCCGCACAGAAGGTAATATTTTAAATCAAAAAGCGCTATATAACGCAAGTACCTTCGTCTTTATATTACAACAATGACAAAAGTACATTTACTCAAGGATCGTGTCCTTGGTACATTCATCAGCCATGAGAATAGCGCCTCTCATAACGCCATCATAATATTTTTCGGGACAGCGATGCGCCTTGCCCTTCGTCGCCCGTCTTTCACGAGCTTCTCCGCATCCAGCTTTCCCCAGTGCACCTTCGCACGGGCAAAGGCCCGACGGGCACCCTCAATGCAAACGGATCGCTTGATCACCTCAAGCTGCGGACAGGCGTTTACCATCCGCTTTAACAGGCCGAAGTAGCTGGCAGGCAAGGGCTACCCAGGCCACATCCGGACTATGAAATCTTTCATGGCCACTTCGGCCGCCCTGTGGAGTTCAACCAACTGCTTCAGTTGGTCACTCGGATGCACTGGTTGTTCGGCTCCAGCATACTGGGACCAGAACAGCTTCTTTGTTGATCTCCCCTCCTCGGCACGATAGAACTCCGCAGCATCAGATATGTTGCGTGGCAGATCTACGAATGCCCCTGGAGAGCTCCGAATCCGGGTAAGTACAAGAAATGTCTCCTCCACATGCTTGCTTTGCATAAAGAATGTCTTACCCGCCGCTATCTTCTTGGCCGCCTGGATTTCCTGCTGTGCCTTTTCGGCTTCGGCCTTGGCATCTTCCACACTCGCAAGGGCCTTCGCAAGCTCAGTCTCTTTCATCTTGAGATCATGCTCCAAGGACTTGAACTTCTTGCCGAGCTCCTGGAGCTCTTGCTGTACCTCGCCCACTCTAGCATCTTGCTTTTCGCGCTCATTGCGCTCCAGGGCCGCCTTGTCTTCGGCCTCGGACAATGCTTTCTTCCGGGACGCCACCTCGGATGTGGCCCCTATTGCAAAATCACGACGCTTTGTCGTTAGAATGACCAATTTTGTCTATTCTTTATAACATGCAAATGGGGTATCACTCACCTTTGTTCTCTTCGAGCTGCCTCTTCGTAAGGCCGAGCTCTCCCTGGGCCTGCTCCAGGTCCCGTTTTAGTCCGGCGACCTCGGCTGTGCGGGCTGCAGTGGCAAGCAGCACTGCCTACTTATTCACATACACACCTACTATTAGACTCCTGCGGATTATAATTGACCCTCCGTTTGTCTTTTCGTTCCGAAAACCAAACAGAGCATCATGGGCTACTACCTATCGGGTGGCAATTTCACACATTTTTGATTACTTACCTCAAAGCCCGTCAGGAGGCTGGTGCAGACTACGGTTAGTCCGCTCTTGGCAGACAGAACCTTTTGAATCACCGCACTCATAAGAGTACGGTGCTATTCATCCATGGAAGCGCCGCGAAGCGCTTGCAGTAGACTATCCGATGCCCCTGGCATAACGGATGTCATCAGCACGTACGGCTTGCCCTCCTTTGCGAGGGGCCGCCTGCCCAAGTTCGGAACCATGGGAGGTTCCGATACATTATCCGGCTGAGAGCCTGACTTGCTGCGGCTCTCGTCGGCAGGATCCACGGGGATCTTATACCCCGTGTGCCCGGCGTCTGGAATTCCGCCTTGGGGCGTCTCCAGAGTAACATCTCCTGCTCTGGGATCCTTTGGGAAAACACCTCCATGTCGTCCGCAGGCCGAGGAGTAGTGGTCGTCGGGAGCGAGTTCATCGCCGAATCACTCAAGGACCCATCCGATGATGATACCTCGGGATGGACCCTGGCCGGACTGCATATATGTTCGGTGTTATAACAAGACTATGAAGTGAAGTCGCACTAAAGTATAACAGAGTGCGGATACTTACGATCTCACTAGGGGCTTCCCCTTGGGCAGCCAGTCCTCCTCGCTATAGGCGGCCGTGGTGGAGTAGTCCGGAAGGGACGCCTTTCCCTTCTTGGGCGTCCTAGCCTCCCCCTCCGGGGCGGCTTTCCTCTTCCTCTCCCCCCCAGTGCGGGGAGGTAGAGTTTCTTCATGTTTCCCCCCGCCTCGGCGAGAGGAATCTGCCTCGTCGTCTTTGGGCAACGAGGGTATGACGGCCTTGCGCCGGGGACCCTTCCCGGTCCCCTGGCCCGCCTTCTTAGGCCCCCATCCTCTCCGGATGCGGCGGCGCCTTCTTATTCTTCCTCCCCTTCAGGGAAAGAGTGTGCCTCGTCGTCCTCGGACAAGGCATCCGGTACGACCTTATGTCGGAGACCCTTCCTGGTCCCCGGGGCTTTCTTTTCGGCCTTCTTTTCCGGCGCCTTGTAGGGCGCCGGGACTAGCATCTCCGTAAGGAGAGCATCTGCTGGACCTTCTGGTAGTGGAGCCGAACAGTTAATCCGCTCCGCCGTCTCCACATATTCCTGATCAAATATGCATAATGATTTGAGATTCCCCCATGAGTACATTGGGAAAAACTGAATCCGGTGGTAGTCAGAAAACTCACCGGACGGGGGAGCCGCGTGGCATGAAGTCTGCGGTCCTCAGATGTGGGAGGAGGTATTTCAGAGGCCTTGAACAGCGCCTTCCAGGCGTCCTTGTGCGTCATGCCGTAGAGCTTTTCAAGCGTCTGGTGTTCGGGCGGGACGAACTCCCACAGATTAAAAGCCCGTCTTTGGCACGGAAGGATCCGGCGGACAAGCATGACCCAGACCACGTTGAAAAGCTTGATCTTCTTGTCCTTCATATTCTTGATGCATTTTTGAAGTCCGGTCAGCTCTGCAGGCTCGCCCCAGGCCAGGCCCTTGTTTTCCCAGGAGGTGAGCCGCATGGGGATTCCAGATCGGAACTCGGGGGCCGCCGCCCAGTTGGCGTCGCGCGGCTCGGTGATGTAGAAACACCCCGATTGCCACCCTTTCACGGTCTCTGCAAAGGAGACGTCAAGCCAGGTAACGTTGGGCATCTTGCCCACCATGGCGCCTCCGCACTCCGCTTGTTGGCTGCTCATGATCTTCGGCTTCATGCAGAAGATTCGTAGCCACAAGCTGAAGTGAGGCTTGATGCGGAGGAAGGCCTCGCACACGACGATAAACGCCGAGATGTTGACGACGAAATTTGGGGCTAGATCATGGAAATCTAGCCCGTAGTAGAACATGAGCCCGCGGACGAAGGGATGAAGTGGAAATCCCAGTCCACGGATGAAGTGGGCGAGAAATACGACCCTCTCATGGGGTTCCAGAGTTCGAGTGACATGCGCTTCGTCCGGGAGCCGGTGCGTGATGTCTGCGGCCAAGTATCCGGCCGCCCGGAGCTTCACAATATGCTCCTCCTTCATGGTGGATGTCGGTGTCAAAACCGGCGGATCTCGGGTAGGGGTCCCGATCTGTGCGTCTAGGCTGATGGTAACAGGAAGCAAGGGACACAGATGTTTAGCCAGGTTCGGGCCCTCTCGATGGAGGTAAACCCTACTTCCTGCTTGATTAATATTGAAGATATGGGTAGTACAAGATTAGATCTACCACGAGATCGTAGAGGCTAAACCCTAAGAGCTAGCCTATGATGGTATGATTGTAATTGTGATCGGTCTTCTAAGGACCATCCTCTCCGGTTTATATAGACACCGGAGAGGGCTAGGGTTTACATGGAGTCGGTTACAAGGAAGGAAACACAATATCCGGATCGCTGACCGCCGATATCCAGCATAGGCTTCCTGCTCCAGGGCAAGTTATCCGCACGCCGGATCCCAATGAGAGCGTTGTGTTCATTCCTCACTTCCTCCCAGGCCTGGGCCTCACCCTCGACCCCTTTGTGAGGGGGCTCATGTTCTACTATGGGTTGGATTTCCATGATCTGGCTCCAGATGCCATCCTCCATATCTCGTCGTTCATTATTGTGTGCGAGGCTTTTCTCCACGTCACCCCACACTTTGGCTTATGGCTTAAGACCTTCAATGTGAAGCCGAAGATGATCGAGGGGCGACATGCGGAGTGCGGAGGTGCCATAAGAAGCAAGAACGCCAATGCCCCATGGCCAGAGGGTTCTTTCCCGGAAGTATCCGATGTATGGCAACGGAGGTGGTTTTACGCTACAACTCCCAGAGGCTCAAAGTGGGTAGCCGCCCCCGAGTTCCGCTCGGGCCCTCTGTCATAGTTGGCATCTTGGGCCGACGTAGGATGAAATTGGGGGCCCGCTGGTAATGTACCAGTACTGCAGAATCGCATCCGTGAGCTTATTGAGAGGAACATAAATCTTGTCAGCATAATCCAAGTGATGTTAATCCGACGGATGTTGCCGTGCAAATGTCAGCCCCTCTAGATGTGGGAGTTTAATCCGGAGGGTCTGCAGACTATTAAGCACTTCTTCGGCCTGAAGCTCGAAGGGATGTGTAAATTATTCTTCGGACCACAAGTAAAGTGTCCGGACACCACTGAGGATGCGAGCCTAAGCTACAATCGCCTAGATGCCCAAGTAAGTAACCTTAAAGCCGGACACTTTGTTTATATTTATCATAACCATTATTCTAGAAAACCCTTCGTGGCCAGGAATGGCTCACCAAGGAGAAGAGAATCAGGTGTCCGGCGCCACTTCCTGAAGGCTCGCCTGGTCCAACCGTTGCCAAGATGCTTGGCCGGGTGCTCAGCAAAATCCCCTCAAGGAAAGGCGTAGGAAAGGGTAGTGAAGCCAAACTTCACACACTATGTATCCAGACCGGGGGAATCGCTACCACCCCTACGGAGGATAGCCAGGAAGGGGAGGCTAAAGCCTCCTCCCCGCGCGGGAGGAAGAGGGCCGCCTCCAAAGACTTGGAGGCGAAGAAGCCCAAGCAAGGGAAGAAGGTATCACTAGGGGGCTCCGCCGCAATGGGCACCCTCACCGCGTCATGCCCACCAACGGGCCAGCCCTCCACTGAGCTGTAAGGTAATCATTAATTCGAAGGTATGGTGTTTCTCCAAGATCCATAACCGGTACTTCGTCTTTTGCAGTCCGGCGAGCAGCTCTTCTCAACAGAGTTCGTATTCGGGGGATCTTCCTCCGGAGATGATGGAGTGAGACCCCACCCACCTCTCCGCCTCATGAAGCGGACGACACTGAGGTGTCGTCACAGAGGAGTCTGGATCTACCGAAGCCGGAAGCTAACACGTCAGTCGCCCTGAGCCCGGAGCGTTTGGCTCCCACGGGGGGTGATGAGAAGGGTCCGGCACAGTTCGATGCCCGATCAGACGTACTGATAGGCCTTCTGGAGCGAGTCGCGCTCTCCGAGGAGCACCGCTCTTTAATGAGCACGGTGCTCATGAAGATTTCATCCACTACAAGCGGTTTGAATGAGGCATTTACAAGCCCGCTCAAAGGCTTTGAGGTATGTAGTGAAAAATGCACTATTTTTTGGTTGTGAAGCACGCGCTAGGTGTGCTCCCTATGGATAGTAACCCCCGAGACTCTGGTTGCCCGCCATAGGCGGCAAACGGGGGATCACATAGTAATGGTTGCGCCATACATGTGTGCAGGTACCTGTGGGTCCGGCTGCCGCCCAGTCCGTTGAAGTTGCCGAACTAACGAGGCAGATTGGATTGATTGATGCCGATATCACGTTGGTGAACGAGCGGCTGGATAAATCACAAGGTATGTGCTCTGCCTTCCTTTGTATAGGGAAATATGAAGGCGGCATGATATCAATGCAATATGTTTGGACTGCAGATGGTGCTGCTGCCGTGGAGGCCCTGAGGGTGGAACTTGCTCAAGCCAAGGAACAAGATCGGGTGAGCAATGCGGCTGCCCTAATGGCGGCCGAGGTATTGAGAGTCGAACAGGCTTCTCGTCGTCGAAGCGAGGAAAAGATAGCCAAAATGGCTGTTGAGTTAAAAAATGTCGCGGACCGGTATGAGCTCCTTAAAAAGGAGCATAAGGATAGTTCGACCGATTTGAACAAGGCACTGAATGCCACCAAGGAGATATGGACCGAGCACAGGGGTGCGTGGGAGGAGCTTCAACAGGCCAGAAAAATCGCGGCTGGGGGCTCTTATTTGCTGCGGACGAAATTTTTCGATCCGAAGTACACTCCCCTGGATGGATGCTGGAGTCCTGCGGATGCGTATGCAGATTTGGCAAAGAGTACAGCTGATGCTGCCAAGTTCTTCAATGATTAGGGTGACAAGGAAGTGGAGAAGCTTTTCTGGTCGCAATTCAATGCTCCCACTCGCCCGCTACCGTTAAGTGACAAGATGGCTGCTGTAGCGGAACTTCACAGGCTATCTGGGCTTGCCAATGCGGTCTGTAATAGACCATCTTTGGCCAAAGGGGCCTAAGCCGGACAGTTACTTTGGCTTGGTGCAACAATTCCTTGGGGCCGTGCCTCGGATCGACGCCATGAGAAGGTCAGCGTGCATAGAGGGTGCGCGGATGGCTCTTGCCCACGTTAAAGCCTATTGGACAGATATGGAGGCAACCATTATAGAAACTCAGGATCCGGCGGGTGGCCAATATCCGGCCAAGCACTACTTGGCGCAGGTCACAAAAGGTGCCCGCCTAATAGAGGCGCAGTGCTCGAAGAATGTCTTGTTCGATTGATGAATCGAATTATTGTAGAAACAATGTTTATTTTGATTATGAGGCTATATTTATATTGTTTGCCTGAAAATATGATTGTGTCCCCTGTACGGCCGTTTATATATATATATATATATATATATATATATATGTGTGTGTGTGTGTGTGTGTGTGTGTGTGTGTGTGTGTGTGTGTGTGTGTGTGTGTGTGTGTGTGTGTGTGTGTGTGTATAGACGCTCTATTCTGCTAATATTAGCAGAATAACTATTCTGCACACCACTTCGGCACTGCACGCTGAACAGAAGCGGACTGCATCATTTTGACGACGAGCACTGTAATAGAGACTACTGAACTTCTCGTCGGAAAAAACTGCACACGTTATTTTTTCGGTACTGTTTTTGCTCTAATTTTTTAACCGTTTATCGGAATGAGGCGTGTAATATATCGTTGAAAAGCTATGGATTAGGCGCAACTTCGACATGTTGAACACTTTTCGAGATTCCACATGGTTTAAGAGCAGTTTTGAAAATAGTGCGGCGAATGACGAGTGGCAGCGAGCGTTTTTTCGCGTTTTTTTCTAAACCGCTTGCCGGAATGAAGCAAATGATACGCCGTTGGATAGATATTGTCGAGGCACATCTTTTTCATATATAAATCTTTCTCTAATTCATTACGGTTTAAGAGCAGTTTCAAATTTACTAAATCGCGGAACTCTGTTTTTCAAGTTTTTTAAAATTTTCGGTACTGTTTTCGCTCCAGTTTTTTAACTGTTTGTCGAAACGAGATGTGTGATACGCCGTTGGAAAGCTACGAACGAGGTGCAACTTTCATATGTTGAAATAGTTTTGAGATTCCTTACGGTTTTAAGTTAATTCTGAAAATCGTGCGGCGGACGACGAGTGGCAGCGGCCGGTTTTCGCGAATTTTTTGCAAACCGCTGGTCGGAATGATTCAAACGATACGCCGTTGGAAAGATATCGACGATATGCAACTCTTTCATGTAGAACACTCTCTCTAATTCTTTATGGGTTAAGAGGAATTTTGAATTTACCAAAATGCGGATACTGTTTTTTGCGACACCCAAATCGACGTGGGTACTTCATCCGACTGAAAACCGCACTGCGACGGACGAAAAACCGCACTGCATCACACGGGTAAGAGAACTGCATGGTTTCTTTTATTCGAACATAGTTTTTTCATGTGTTTTGTACCAGGAGATGAGACTAGCAAACCACACAAGATAGAGTAGCAAACCACACCAACGAGAGTAGTGAACTTCATGATTTCTCTTGTCGAATGCAATTTTTTCGACCGCACTGCTTTAGAATGAAAATCGCATTGCATCGGACGGGTAAATGAGCTGCATAATTCTTTTTGTCGGACGTAATTTTTCTAAGACGAGAAAGTGGACCGCACTTCACATCAGGCGTCAGTGAACCGCAACACCATCAAGAAGCGAACCGTGGTACTACCGAAAGTGAACCTCATCAGTTTTTGTTGTCTTTTTCATACTTATTTTTTTACGCACGTAGACCAAGCAAGTAGACCACATGGACTGACCAAGTGAACTGTATCTAATAAGAAGTGAGCTTCTTTTGAGATGTTTTGGTTTATGTTTAACTTCGTCTGTAAACTCATCTCGACTACATGATCATTGTTTGTGAGCTGCATGAATGGGGCAAGTAAACTGCATTAAAAATTGCATTGCATGGAAGGAATGCTATCTCCCACCAACATTCTTTGAATAAATTAACAAACAAGTTATCTGCACAAAACAAAAACAAAGTAATCATTGTGGTTCACTGTTTGTTATCCTTATGGCTCATTCTACTATTTATTGCAGGAGAAAACTAGGTACAAAAAAGATAGAACAAAGTGCACCGAACCGCCTGGCAAACGTTTTCAAGCTGCACCGCAGCCGATGTCCAGCTCCTCCATGAAGGAGAGCACCCTAGGACATTGCACTTCTCTCCCGCCGCCAGGGAACCACAACAAGTTGAGTAGAGAGCTGCTTCTGGAAGCTCGTTGATGCTAGCATACACACATTTGAATTTCACACCGCACTGCATCGGCAAAATCTGAACATTTTTTTTCTAAACTGAAGGTCAACGCTCCACTAGCTGAAGGAATTACACGAGCTGCCTCGCCGCCACAATCGTGCTGCACACACGCGCATGCCGGACTGCATTACCATGCTGCCCCAGCGAGGATCCATGATAGAGGGATGGCTGAGATCCCATGGCCAAAGCCCGTGCTCACTAGGAGGCGCTCCTTGGGCTCGGCTGCAGAGAAGATCGAGAGAGGAAGATAGGTGGCCTCCTGGTGCCTGCACATCGTGGTGGTGGGTGAGATGGAGAAGGGGCATGGGGTTGGAGGGGAGGAGGAGGATGATGGGTGGCCAAGGCTTAGCCTTACCGGTGATGGATCTATCCGGGAGACGCAAGGTGGAGCTCGTCCCGCTCCATCCAGCCTCGGAGAGTCAAAAGGGGAAGCAGGGCGCAAAGCCTACAACGCCTCCAGGGCTGCGCCACGGCAAGGATTCTGGGGTTGGGGGCGCCGGTTGCGGGACTCACTGGATCCACGCGGGACGAGGGCGGGAAGGCCACCATGCGGGGAGATTACGGCTGCGCTCGGCGGCACTGGGCGCGGCCGCTCGAAATTCCTCGGTTGCAGGGGAACATGGCCGGCCGGATCTGATAGGGCGACGACTGGATCCATGCGCCGGAGTGCTATACGGAGGTGGTAGTAGGTAGCAGCGGTGGCCGGCAAGAGGAGCTGTTGCGGTGGCGCGGTGCGGGAGGTGGTGCGATGGCGCCTGTGTGTGGCGGTGCGGCGATGCGGAGAGGGAGGGGGTCCGGCGGCACGATGGAGGGAGGTGGTGCGGCGGCGGGGTGGGATGTGGAGGTGGTGCGGCGGTGGGGTGGGTCGAGGATCTCCGCCGACGGTGCCTGGCTCCTCGGCGGCCGTGAATCAGGCCAGTGGAAAAGTGGTCGTGGTGGGGAGGCGGATGAAGGTGGGTGGGAGGGAGATGGAGCGGCGGGGCAGGGAAGGGGAGATTGTGGGGAGTGGGTTTCGGGGAGTAGAGGGAGGAGCACGGGAAGTATAGGGTGGGGGAGGTGGGGGTATTATTAGTTTGTAGCTTCGGGGGGGAGGGGGGCGCCGGGTGTGCAGAATAAGCTCGCTGTTATCAGAATAACACTCTTAAGGGTGTTATCATAATAGACCCACCCTATATATATATATATGTAATCCGAAAGTTAGCAGTCGTTGGCTTCAGCCCCCATGCATATAATGTGGGGGTGTTTGAGAAAAAATATGCATAGTCACACTTGATCCAACGTCTTGGTCCATTAAGGAGGTGATCGCACGTCGAACTAGGCAACCGGACTATATAGCTGTAACACGTTCGCTTAGCCATGGGAGTCTAATGGTGGGGCTACTATGTAGCGCGTGGTACTTTCGCTTGCATCCGAATACGGCGCGTGTGTACATGACCGGGAAACGGTCCTTCGTTAATGCGGAGGGATCCTAAAGATTCCGATAAGTCTTCGAGTGGTTGATCAGTCTCTCGCTATATCATGACTGTCAGGTTTCGGGGCACAATCGCAGTAGTTCTCCTTTGGCCACCTTAGCCGATAATAACGGAACATAAGGCGGCAACCCAGGAGTCGGGCAAACCCAACATTTGACCAAAGACATGATTCAGAGCTGATGCATATAAGGCCAAACTCGTGACGCCGAAAACTCCCGAAGGTATTCGGTCTTTATAACAGATGATGGGCTCAAGAATGCCCATTCAAAACCCTGTGTTTCCAGGTACGTGCGTAAGTCTATCGTGGCAAAATGCCAATAACGACAGTATCCTCTGTGGGTATGAAACCCGTGGGATGGTTAAACAACAAGAGGCAATAGAAAAGGTTTACACAGGGGCTTAATCTAAAAAGAAGCCTGTTGAGCGGGGCCCTACTGCACATCTGCGCCTTTGTCTTCGTTGTGCCGTATCCTGGAAGGGCATCGCGCGAATGTTGTCTGTGAAAAAGAGAACTTGTAGGAGAGTACAATGTAAGTATGCGATGGATAATAAAAGTGTAAGATGTTGGCCTGCTAATAAAGTTGAACCAAGTGTGGGGCTTTATTAAATATTTATAGCCCCTGGTGTCCTCTATGGGATTACATATACGGTGCCCTGGTTCGATGTTATCTGGGCTACCGGACTCGTCTAACCATGTCTGTGGTCTTAACGACCAGTCATGTTTTTTGGTATTGGAGGCCGCTTACAGTCCGGCCGCTAGGGCCGTCACGTCTTCCTCTGCGCGTGAAGAGCGCTCTGTGATTCTGCTAACGGTGATGACGCCATGTGGATCGGGCATCTTGAGTGTAAGGTAGCCATACTGCGGCAGTGCGTTGAAGCGGGCAAAGGCCATTCTTCCAAGCAATGCGTGATAGTCGCTTTGGAAGGGTGCGATGGTGAAGGGTAGTTCTTCGCTTCTGGAGTTGCCTGGGGAGCCGAATGTTACGTTCAGCACGACAGAGCCCCTGCCGTAGGCTTCAGCGCCTGGTATCACCCCTTCAAAGGTGGTGTTGCTTTGGCTAATTCTGGATGGGTTTATCCCCATTCTGCGGACAGTGTCCTCGTATATTAGATTGAGACTACTGCCGCCGTCCATGAGGACACGGGTGAGACGGTATCCGTCGATTATTGTGTCAAGCACCAAGGCCTCTGATCCTCCGCGTCGAATACTAGTTCGGCCGTCCATGTGATCAAAGGTGATCGGATGAGACATCCAGTAGTCAGATGTGGGTACGATGGGCTCTACGTCGTGCGCGTCTCTGAGCGCGCATTCGTGTCTTCTCGTGAATGTATTAGTCGCGTGGATCATGTTTACTGTTTTAACCTCTGGTGGGAATTTTTTCTGTCCCCCAGTGTTCGGCTGGCGAGGTTCATCCTCGTCTTCGCTTGGTGTGTCCCTCCCCTTGTGTTTGGCATTTAATTTTCCGGACTACTTGAAGACCCAGCATTCTCTATGTGTGTGGTTCGCAGGTTTCTCGGGGTGCCATGAATTTGGCATAGTCTGTCCAGGACTCTGTACAGACCGGACGGTCCCTCTTTACTGCCTTTAAATGGCTTATTTTGCTGATCAGGTCGAGAGCCCCTGAATCCGGCATTGACTGTTGTGTTGTCCGGGCTCTTTTCCTTGTTTAGGCGTTTGTGTTTATTACGCCGTGGCTTCCCGTTGCCATCCCTTATTTCGGATGTGTTTGGGTCGCTGGTGCCTTTACGGGCTAACCAGCTATCTTCACAAGTGCAAAAGTGGGTCATAAGGCCTGTTAGGGCTGCCATTGTCCTTGGCTTTTCTTGGCCGAGGTGCCGGGCGAGCCACTCGTTGCGGATGTTGTGTTTGAATACTGCTAAGGCTTCGGTGTCCGGACAATTGACAATTTGATTCTTCTTAGTGAGGAATCTGTTCCAAAGCTTGCGGGCGGACTCTCCGAGCTGTTGGATTATGTGACTCAGATCGTCTGCATCCGGAGGCCGGACATAAGTCCCTTGAAAGTTGGCCCTAAAAGCGTCCTCAAGTTCCTCCCAACTCCCGATTGAATTTTCGGGGAGGCTTTTCAACCAGTGTCGAGCTGGTCCCTTCAGCTTAAGGGGAAGGTATTTGATGGTGTGGAGGTCGTCCCCACGAGCCATGTGAATATGCAGGATAAAATCCTCGATCCAGACCCTTGGGTCTGTCGTTCCGTCGTATGCCTCTATGTTCACAGGTTTAAAGCCTTGTGGGAATTCATGGTCCAGTACTTCTTCGGTGAAGCACAGGGGGTGAGCAGCCCCTCTGTATCTGGGCGCGTTGTGGCATGCAGTCGACTGTTGTTGTGTCCGGTGTTTATTCCGAACTGGTATTTGGCTTCTATGGGTGTTTGGGTGACCGTAGTCCCTCGTCGGGGTGTGTCCTTTAGATCCGTATATGGACCTGGCTGCACCGGCTTTCTTATCCATATGCTCATGTAGATCATGCGCGGCGTTAGTAGCTGCTCTGTTGTGGTTGTGAAGCGGTACGTCCGGTCTCCTGGTCGTATTATTCTTTGGTGGAACGGCCTCGTCGTCGAATTCTGGCAGTAGTTTGTGTTTTGGATAGCTTTTTGTATGGCAATCGTCGCCATATCTTTCTTCAGTGTCTAGCACTTTATTCCATCTATGACTGATCGTTTCCTGTGCGGCTTTGAGCCGTTGCTTCTGCTTTTTTAGACTTCTTGCTGTGGCCATAAACTTTAGGTGGAGGTTGTCTCGTTCCACGCGTTCGTCCGGATGATGAATGCATCATCGTCCGGACTGTATTCCTGTTCCGGGGCGGTTTGATGAGCTCGTCCCTCCGGATCATTGTGATCGGGCATCTGCTCCGAACTTGGTTTGGCGTGACCTAGCTCGTCCTGCTTCATCGTTGGGTCCATGTGGTCGTTATTGCCTTCGGGGTTTACTGGTATGTCGATCCTTCTTGCGCTCTTGTCGCTATTTTTACTATTGCTGGACTTTGAGCGGCGTGTGCGCCACCGTTTTGTCTTTTGCCCGGGTGTTTTATCTTCCGGATTATCGTTATCATCCTTCTTGGGCGTATCCACCATGTATATATCGTGTGCCGAGGCGGAAGTTCGGCACCCCATAGATTCTAAATCTTCTCCTGCATAGTCGTCCATACCGTCGATGCCTTTGGAGTCGAAGTCATGCACGTCGGTTAAATCATCAACCGTGGCTATTAAGTGGGTGGTGGGTGGGTAACGAATTTCGTCGTCGCCTGCTTCCCACTCCAGTCGGACATAGTTCGGCCCAGAATTTTCTGCCAAAGAGAGAGTTTTTAACGAGTTCAGCATTTCGCCAAAGGGCGAGTGCTGGAAGATATCCGCAGCAGTGAACTCCATTATCGAAGCCCAACCTGGCTCGGTTGGCTCGGGGGTGCGTGGACTAGAACCAACAACCGGATATGAATCCGGGGGTCCAAAGTCACAGGCCACCATAGAGGTGAGACCTGTGTTCGGCTCCACCGCCGATGAGTGTGCAGCCTGCGGGATGGAGTCTAGCCCTCCGTCTTTAGGTGACGCAACCTAGTCTGGATTTGAGTCTGGGGCTACTGCAGGGGTAATATTCCGAATGTTGTCCGACTACAGGTCATAGCCATGCCCGTCGTTACTGTCCGGTGCTCCTGGCATAGGCCCAAACCCGTCGAAGATCAAGTCTCCGCAAAGGTCAGCCGTGTAGGTCAGGTTTCCGAACCTGATATGGTGGCCAGGGGTGTTGCTGTCGATCTGCTCAAAATGGCCAAGCGAATTGGCCCGCAGTGCGACGCCGCTGAACACGAAAATCTGTTCGGGTAGGAAAGTCTCACTCTGGACAATGTCGTTGACGATGATTGAAGGAGCCATCGAGCTCTACAGCGACGACACAGAGGTACTCTCAATGAAAGCACCAATGTCGGTGCCAAAACCGGCGGATCTCGGGTAGGGGGTCCCGATCTGTGCGTCTAGGCTGATGGTAACAGGAAGCATGGGACACAGATGTTTACCCAGGTTCAGGCCCTCTCGATGGAGGTAAAACCCTACTTCCTGCTTGATTAATATTGAAGATATGGGTAGTACAAGACTAGATCTACCACGAGATTGTAGAGGCTAAAACCTAAGAGCTAGCCTATGATGGTATGATTGTAATTGTGATCGGTCTTCTAAGGACCATCCTCTCCGGTTTATATAGACACCGGAGAGGGCTAGGGTTTACATGGAGTCGGTTACAAGGAAGGAAACACAATATCCGGATCGCTGACCGCCGATATCCAGCACAGGCTTCCTGCTCCAGGGCAAGTTATCCGCACGCCGGATCCCAATGAGAGCGTTGTGTTCATTCCTCACTTCCTCCCAGGCCTGGGCCTCACCCTCGACCCCTTTGTGAGGGGGCTCATGTTCTACTATGGGTTGGATTTCCATGATCTGGCTCCAGATGCCATCCTCCATATCTCGTCGTTCATTATTGTGTGCGAGGCTTTTCTCCACGTCACCCCACACTTTGGCTTATGGCTTAAGACCTTCAATGTGAAGCCGAAGATGATCGAGGGGCGACATGCGGAGTGCGGAGGTGCCATAATAAGCAAGAACGCCAATGCCCCATGGCCAGAGGGTTCTTTCCCGGAAGTATCCGATGTATGGCAACGGAGGTGGTTTTACGCTACAACTCCCAGAGGCTCAAAGTGGGTAGCCGCCCCCGAGTTCCGCTCGGGCCCTCTGTCATAGTTGGCATCTTGGGCCGACGTAGGATGAAATTGGGGGCCCGCTGGTAATGTACCAGTACTGCAGAATCGCATCCGTGAGCTTATTGAGAGGAACATAAATCTTGTCAGCATAATCCAAGTGATGTTAATCCGACGGATGTTGCCGTGCAAATGTCAGCCCCTCTAGATGTGGGAGTTTAATCCGGAGGGTCTGCAGACTATTAAGCACTTCTTCGGCCTGAAGCTCGAAGGGATGTGTAAATTATTCTTCGGACCACAAGTAAAGTGTCCGGAGAGGGCTAGGGTTTACATGGAGTCGGTTACAAGGAAGGAAACACAATATCCGGATCGCCAAGCTTGCCTTCCACGCCAAGGAGAGTCCCATCCGGACACGGGCCGAAGTCTTGAGTCTTGTATCTTCACGCTTCAATAGTCCAGACGATGTATATCGTCCGGCTGTCCGGATACCCCCTAATCCAGGACTCCCTCAGTGGAGGCCAACCATTTGCCTCCTGCTCCGGACATCTTTGGCTGTGCGGAGAATGCGTGAACCAGGGTGCTGGAGCTCGAGGGTGTGGGAATGGATAAGCAGAGGAGGAAGAAGGCGTGGGTGAATATGGGGAATCCTTATCCCTTTACAGAGGCGACGAGAACGGTGCGCCTCCCCACTTTCCCGTTGAGAATCTCTTATTTCAAAAGCGCCATGATTGATTGCGTGGTTGGGCTACCCATACCCGTATTGATGGAAATCCCGTAATAAGGGGACATGATCTCTGCTGTGACAAGACGTGCCAAGGAAACCGCCTCACAATATGCGCTATGGCTGGTTGTGGAAAAACGGTTCGAATAATGACCCGACCGTGGTGTCATGTCACTTTGTTTAAAGTTGTCAGCAGATTATATTTGTGAAATATCATTCTCTCTATGGTGATGTATGAAGATCATCTTGCAGATCCGGACACGATCCAAGTGTTCGATAATTATTTTGGAGTATTCGGAGAAGGAACCCGCCTTGCAATGCCGAAGACAAGACTGCGTGCCGTACTCATCTTCATTGAAGCCTGGTTCAGGGGCTACTGAGGGAGTCCTGGATTATGGGGTATCCGGACAGTAGGACTATATACTTTGGCCGGACTGTTGGACCGTGAAGATACAAGACTCAAGACTCCGTCCCGTGTCCGGATGGGACTCTCCTTTGCGTGGAAGGCAAGCTTGGTGATCCGGATATTATATTTCCTTCTTTGTAACCGACTCCATGTAAACCCTAGCCCTCTCCGGTGTCTATATAAACTGGAGAGTTTAGTCCTTAGAGGGACGATCACAATCATAATCATCATAGGCTAGCTTCTAGGGTTTAGCCTCTACGATCTCGTGGTAGATCAACTCTTGTAACACCCATATCATCAATATCAATCAAGCAGGAAGTAGGGTTTGACATCCATCGAGAGGGCCCGAACCTGGGTAAACATTGTGTCCCTTGCCTCTTATTACCATTAGCCTAAGACGCACAGATCGGGACCCCCTACCCGAGATCCGCCAGTTTTGACACCGACAGCCGGCTTCAAGGTAGTCGCTCCATGGGGGTGCGAGATGGAGCATTGTCGGTGCCGGGAGGTCGAGTTAACGAGAAGGTGCGATGCGATGAGTGTACAACCTCTTTGGTGGCGCCGAGTAGGCCTCGGATTCGTCCGAGGAGTCGGTGAGGATGATGCGGTTCCGGTGGAGCAGGTTAAGGCGGCGCTGCGGGGATGGAGCAGCCGCAATAGACGAGGCGATCATCGGAGCAGCTCCTTGGAGGTGGAGGACGGGGCGGCTGAACCGGCAGGACAGCGAGATGCACGACGGCTCCTCATCTAGGGAGATGGACGAGGGACGTCGAGCTGTTGCGATGGACGACGTCATTGGGGAAGAGGCTCCGGCTAGGCAGCGGTGACGTGGCGGACGGAGGAGGGTGGGGTTTCGCGGCTGGAGCGGAGAGATTATGGCGGCCTGGGATTTCGAATGGCGAAAATGGGGCGATGGGAGGGGGTGAAGCATGACTTAGGGACGCGCTTGTCCAAAATGTAGGGTGTGTTACAAAAGTACCCCGCCACCGATTTGAACTAGCGGCTCTTTCGGCTTAGGGTTAGAAGGGGGATTTTGCGTATCGGGATTTGGCAGCTGCAGGGAGTTTTCGCGCGCGTTGTAATTTCGGGATAGCAAGCCGCGGGTTGTGAATGCGCCAGTTTTGGGGGCACGATATCTGAATTTTCGGGCTATAACAAGACGCGGGTTGAATTTTAGGGACAAGCCTAATGTGTAGTAATATTGTACTTGTACGTACCAAATCAATTCGCACTTCCCTCAACCAAAAAGAAAATGAAAAAAATAAAACTATTCACACCACACAAAGAGAGAGTCTTGCCCCGTTTTACTATACAAATGCTATTCAAAGCTACTCCCTCCTTCCATCTATATAGGGCCTAATGCGTTTTTTGATGCAAACTTGGACCAAATATTAGAGCAATAATATATGACATGCAACTTACACAAAGCACGTTAAATTTGTCTATGAAAGGTTCTTTCAATGATATAATTTTCACATTGTGCATGTCATGTACTATTAATCTTGTCAATAGTCAAAGGCGGTCTTAAAAATCTCATTACGCCCTATATAGATGGAAGGAGGGAGTACGAATCCATGTTATGTCCGATTAAATTTTTTCGCTTGCTGTATAATGCATGTAACCTACTCATACCAACATTTTAGTGCATTCCAAATGTCTATACTACCGCTGCAATTCGAACTAAATTTGAATTCGTTTCTCCATTTCAATAAGAATCTACAATCATGATTGTTGCCAACTTCAACCATCATAGTTTCCTTGCTATCCGCCAGATATAAATCGAACGGCCTATATTGTAGGATGGCAGGCACACCATCATCAACAACTCCGTTTTTTGTAAGAGTAGAGAAAGAATATGTTATATGTAGTATAACATGTTCATAACCACACCATGTGTATCACCGTTATATATATTCACACATGCATCGGTTTAAAACACTATGATAAATTCTTCAAATATCCAAATTCTCTTTTTATAATGAAGTATATATGATCTCTATTCATCTTTTACACCCACGCAACCCTCTTATCTTTGTAGCTAGCGCTAACTTTCTCTCGTGCATGCACACGCCCGCATCCCTCTCACCCTCCCTCAGCATTCTCTAGCTCCATCGTGAAAATTCGTATTTTCACTTTAGGTCGTTCACCCATGGTGTGTGTAGGCCCCCCCAGCTCCTTCTTTATGGCACACATCGATCGTTATGCCTCTCTAGCCAGGTGTGCCTAGCACAAACACAAGCTTCCCCTCTTCTCTTGTCACCGTCCATGCCTCAATCCCACCACTCTTTTCATCGTTCTCGTACTCGCACACTCCTTCCCTCTCGATATAGTATGCCTCTCGTACCACCTCCAAGATGCATCCCTCTCTCTCTATCCTTCTCCTCATGCCTCATTTGCTTCTAACACACACATGCATGTATACCGATCGATCTCCCAACATATACCTAGATCGACTTTAAATACCCCCCCATCGATCGATGTACCTCACAAGTTATGTCTCTCCTTTCTCTAACAAAGGGCGATTGATCTTCCTATGTAGTTACGTCTGCTACCACAGCCACATTGTCCCCCCATCATTCATGCATGCCTCCTGACCCGTCTCTCACACGCACATGCACAGACAACAAGCACCCATCGCCTCTCTTATTGATATTGCGGGTGTGCCCTCCGTTTGTCTAGCAAGCCTATCCCAGCATTTGTTAGAAGCAACTCCACTACCACCCCCTCCAACACTCTGGCTCTATCTCTCTCCTAACCTTATTCCTCTCCTGCACATATGCATAGATGTCGATCGATCTCCCTTAATACATGAGGAAGATCGATCTCCTTAATACATGAGGTACGCCTCTCTCCTCCTCCACACATATACCAGCCATTGTACCTCTATAGTTAATTGGGCCTCCCTCTTCCCCCACCACACACCGATAGTTGAGCGTTGCAGTTAGGTATCCATGCCATAGAGACAAACTGGACATGTCCCCTCTCATGTTCCAGTAGTCCAGCCACTCTATATCTTTGACGTGGGCAAACACAAATTCGATGGCACTCTTTATCGATCGCGCGCGCACGCACAGACACATCATCCCTCTCTTCTATTCTATGGACACCTCAAGCCAATTATACCTCCACTCTCTTCTCGTGGATCGCCCCCTCTATATAAATGTTATATCCAGGACTCTATTTCACACACATTACATACGTTACATTTTTTGATTGACCCCCCCCCCAAAAAACTCTCAAGAACCCACACACTATATCTCTCTAGGTTTGTATCTCTCTCACACAACCCCACGTAGGTGGTGTACGTATACAAGAAGAGAATAGGTGCACCGTGCATGTACTCACGCTTCGTGCCCAGCCACACCCGCGCGGGTACACAGTGGAGCTCAATTCTTTACGAAATGGCAGCCCACGTGCTAATTTGAACGCCTATAGCGGTTGTTTACCTAGGGAGGTCTTGTACCACGCGTGCACGAAACAAAGTTCGACTTGACACGTTGCCGCGTTATTTTTAAATAAAGTTATCGCGCTCAATGGCACGTACACAGAATATAAAATGATTTTATGGAGAGAAAGGTAGTCCGCTCAACTATATACGATGGAGCCTGCCTGCCTGGTTTGTCGCTCTTCAGAGTATCTCACACAAGGCTGCGGTGGCCTCTCTCTCTCACCATTGGTCACTGATCCGGCCGCATCCCGTCCGCCGGGGGAAAGGGAGTGCGGTGGCCTCTTTATCTCTCACTATTGGTCACTGATCCGACCGCATCCCGCTCGCCGGGGGAAAGGGAGGAAGTGCATCGTTTGTCCGTTCGACGGCGCCGAGGCAGCACGTCCCGATCTACGGTACACGCCATTCTCTCTAAACAAGCTCCGGTGCGGCAGGGCTTACGCCACCTGCTCGCAGATTCCGCCCGCCGCCGCTCACCTAGTTACATCCCGACGACCTCCAGGTATCCCCTCCGGCCTTGCTCCACTGCCCGTCTTCCCACGTCGCTACATGTGGATCTTCCATAGTTCTTTGCCAAAAACGTAGCTCGTCCGGCGTACTTTCCGTATTGCATTCTCGTCCTCACACCGTTTTAGACAAACACAACCATGTTGTTATCTTCCCTTAGGACAAGGAATATGCTTCTTTTTTGTCGTCGCATGTGTCATCATCTGTTATTGGCCAGTAATTGTTTCCTTACTACCTCTTTTTTGCAAACAGTGCTATCCATTTCACCTCGTTGCTATTGCGACCTTTCGGTGAACTGCACAAATCACTTTTTTCTTAAGAGTGTTTTGTGTAGTTGTACTAAAATGTCACACGGGCAATGTCTCTACATTTCAGTGCGACTGCACAAAGGGAAATTGGTTTTGCTCTATCCTCCTCATCCAACTCTGAGCCTAATCTTCTCCAACTAGTTAGTCTTAAGAGAGACTACAAAGGTGACCGGCTTCTATTTGTGTGTTTATTGTTTCATCAGCAGTCCTCTATTATCGTAATCACACTTAATATCTTTGGAACAGGGACGCTCAGCTCTATTTTAGTGGAACTGCACAAAATGATCGGAATGTTGCATGCTCCAGACAGCTACTTTTTTCCCAACATGCCTTGTTGATTTAGACAGAGCTGGGGGGACATTGCTGCCAATGAAAGCATGGATCAATTTTAATTTAACACCTTCTCAAAACTCTATCTTCAGCTGTGATGTAATTATTAGCTCTGATCTGCTAATAATTGACATGCATTAGCAAGGAAGTTAGTTTTTTATTATTTCCGAAAGAGCATCGATGGCAAGACACACGAAACAAAAACTAAAAGCTCACACCATTGTACAATTTCATGTCGCTGGAAAATTATTTGTATAGTACGTCAATTATGTAAACAAATGATGGAAGCTTGATAGCATTACCAGAAGCCTCTTCATCATCCGGGTCCATGTGCCATGCACAAAATTATACTCCTTCGTTCCTAAATATTTTTCTTTTTACAAATTTCAAATGGGCATATTTTAGAGTGTAGATTCACTCATTTTGCTTCATATGTGTACTCCCTCCGTTCCTAAATACTCTATTCGCCTTTCTAGAGATTTCAACAAGTGACTACATCCGGAGAAAAATGAGTGAATCTACACTCTAAAATATGTCTATATACATCCGTATGTAGTAGTCCATTTGAATCTTGATATGTCTCCAATGTATCTACTTTTCCAAACACTTTTGCCCTTGTTTTGGACTCTAACTTGCATGATTTGAATGAAACTAACCCGAACTGACGCTCTTTTCAGCAGAACTGCCATGATGTTGTTTTATGTGTAGAAAAGAAAAGTTCTCGGAATGTCCTGGAAATCCACGGAGGCACTTTTCAGAATTAATAAGAATTTTTGGTGAAAGAATCAAGGTCAGGGGGCCCACGGGCTGTCCACGAGACAGGGGGGCGCGCCCTCCTATCTCGTGGGCCCCCTGGACCTCCTCCGACCTCAACTCCAACTCCATATATACCGTCTCGGGGAGAAAAAAAATCAAGGAGAAAGTTTCATCATGTTTCACGACACGGAGCCACCGCCAAGCCCTAATCTCTCTCGGGAGGGCTGACCTGGAGTCTGTTCGGGGCTCCGGAGAGGGGGCGTCATCGTCATCATCAACCATCCTCCATCACCAATTTCATGATGCTCAGCGGCGTGCGTGAGTAATTCCATCATAGGCTTGCTGGACAATGATGGGTTGGATGAGATTTACCATGTCATCAAGTTAGTTTTGTTACGGTTTGATCCCTAGTATCCACTATGTTCTGAGATTGATGTTGCTATGACTTTGCTATGCTTAATGCTTGTCACTAGGGCCCGAGTGCATGATTTCAGATCTGAACCTATTATGTTTTCATGAATATATGTGTGTTCTTGATCCTATCTTGCAAGTCTATAGTCACCCATTATGTGTTATGATCCGACAACCCCGAAGTGACAATAGTCGGGATACTTCTCGGTGATGACAATAGTTTGAGGAGTTCATGTATTCACTATGTGTTAATGCTTTGGTCTGGTTCTCTATTAAAAGGAGGCATTAATATCCCTTAGTTTCCATAAGGACCCCGCTGCCACGGGAGGGTAGGACAAAATATGTCATGCAAGTTATTTTCCATAAGCACGTATGACTATTTATGGAATACATGCCTACATTATATTGATGAACTGGAGCTAGTTCTATATCACCCTATGTTATAACTATTGCATGAGGAATCGCATCCGGCATAATATCCATCACTGATCCATTGCCTACGAGCTTTTCACATATTTTTCTTTGCTTATTTACTTTTCCGTTGCTATTGTTACAACTACTACAAAAACCCAAAAACATTTACCTTTTCTATTGCTACTGTTACCACTACTATCATACCACTTTTGCTACTAAACACTTTGCTGCAGATACTAAGTTATCCAGGTGTGGTTGAATTGACAACTCAACTGCTAATACTCAAGAATATTCTTTGGCGCCCCTTGAGTCGAATAAATAAATTTGGGTTGTACTTCACCCTCGAAAGCTGTTGCGATCCCCTACACTTGTGGGTTATCAAATCTCTAAAAAGACAAATATTTGAGTAGTCACTCGTTGAAATCTCTAGAAAGACAAATACTCCGAAGTATATTTAAGAACCAAGGGGGTAGTGCACAACCGCATGGGAGACTTAGCCCGGTCGTTGCGCCGCATTAATAGAGAGTAATGAGCAGTCAAATCATAAGCCCCACCTTTCCCACTGTAAGTTGCTCGGAAGAAGCAACCATCAATACGCTCTTCTTTGAATCCGCTCATACTACTCCATCTGTCACTATTTATAGAGCGCGCTTCAGAAAAAAGAAAAAAATCTGTGGGACCAAGGCGAGTAGCGATCGGCTTGAAAAATAGCATTGGTAGTTATAACACGGCGTCTATTACTAGAGGGAATAATGCGTACACACATGCATGCAGTGCTTCCACCCAGGGTACACACATGCATGCACTTACTCCACTCCGTAGTAGTACTCCCTCCTTTCCGGTTTATAGTGCTCAATTGAAAAATCTCAGCAATCAAGGTAGATGGCGAGTGGTGGAATACTTTTTGTAGTTTTGCAAAAGCACCTAATTAATGCTCTTGTTATCCTCAAAAAATTATGTTTACCAATGCATTAATTGCAATGCATAAAGTGTTGGAAATATGCCCTAGAGGCAATAATAAAAGGATTATTATTATATTTCTTTGTTCATGATAATTGTCTTTTATTCATGCTATAATCGTATTATCCGGAAATCGTAATACACGTGTGAATACTTAGACCAAAACATGTCCCTAGTGAGCCTCTAGTTGACTAGCTCGTTGATCAACAGATAGTCATGGTTTCCTGACTATGGACATTGGATGTCATTGATAACGGGATCACATCATTGGGAGAATGATGTGATGGACAAGACCCAATCCTAAGCATAGCACAAGATCGTGTAGTTCGTTTTGCTAGAGCTTTTCCAATGTCAAGTATCTCTTCCTTAGACCATGAGATCGTGTAACTCCCGGATACCGTAGGAGTGCTTTGGGTGTACCAAACATCACAACGTAACTGGGTGACTATAAAGGTGCACTACTGGTATCTTCGAAAGTTTCTGTTGGGTTGACACGGATCGAGACTGGAATTTGTCACTCCGTATGACGGAGAGGTATCTCTGGGCCCACTCGGTAATGCATCATCATAATGAGCTCAAAGTGACCAAGTGTTTGGTCACGGGATCATGCATTACGGTACGAGTAAATTGACTTGCCGGTAACAAGACTGAACGAGGTATTGCGATACCGATGATCGAGTCTCGGGCAAGTAACGTACCGTTTGACAAAGGGAATTGTATACGGGGTTGATTGAATCCTCGACATCGTGGTTCAACCGATGAGATCATCGAGGAGCATGTGGGAGCCAACATGGGTATCTAGATCCTGCTGTTGGTTATTGACCGGAGAGCCGTCTCGGTCATGTCTGCATGTCTCCCGAACCCGTAGGGTCCACACACTTAAGGTTCGGTGACGCTAGGGTTATTAGGAAGACTTGTATGTGATTAGTGAATGTTGTTCGGAGTCCCGGATGAGATCCCGGACGTCACGAGGAGCTCCGGAATGGTTCGGAGGTGAAGATTTATATATGGGAAGTTGTCATACGGTCACCGGAAAGTTTTGGGGGCATATCGGTATAGTACCGGGGCCACCGGAGGGGTTTCGGGGGTCCACCGGGAGGGGCCACCCCTCTAGGAGGGCCTCATGGGCCGTAGGGGGCACGGAACCAGCCCCTGGAGGGCTGGGCACCCCCCTGGGCCCATGCGCCTAGGGTTGGGGGGGAAATCCTAGTGGGGGCGCCTCCCTTGCTTGGGGGGCAAGCCCCCTCCCTTGGCCGCCTCCCCTTTGATTTCATCTAGAGGGGGCCGCCCCCCTTCCCCCTTCCCCTATAAATAGTGGGGCGAGGGGAGGGCTGCACAAGACATCCAAGGCGCAGCCCCTCCCCTCCGCAACACCTCTCCTCCTCCGTTGAGTGCTTGGCGAAGCCCTGTCGGAGTATTGCCTCTACACCATCACCACGCCGTTGTGCTGCTGCTGGAGCCTTCTTCCTGAACCTCTCCTTCCCCCTTGCTAGACCAAGAAGGAGGAGACGTCATCCGCTCTGTACGTGTGTTGAACGTGGAGGTGCTGTCCGTTCGGCACTTGGTCATCGGTGATTTGGATCACGGCGAATACGACTCCATCATCCCCGTTCCCTTGAACGCTTCCGCACGCGATCTACAAGTGGTATGTAGATGCATCTCTCTCCTATCACTCGTTTCTTAGATGAACTCATAGATGGATCTTGGTGAAACCGTAGGAAATTTTTTAATTTTCTGCAACGTTCCCCAACAGTGGCATCATGAGCTAGGTTTATGCGTAGTTCTCTATTGCACGAGTAGAACACAATTTTGTTGTGGGCGTAGATCTTGTCAACTTGCTTGCCTCTAGTAGTCTTATTTTGCTTCAGCGGTATTGTGGGATGAAGCGGCCCGGACCGACCTTACACGTACGCTTACGTGAGACAGGTTCCACCGACTAACATGCACTAGTTGCATAAGGTGGCTAGCGGGTGTCTGTCTCTCCCACTTTAGTTGGAGCGGATTCGACGAAAAGGGTCCTTATGAAGGGTAAATAGAAGTTGACAAAATCACGTTGTGGTTATTCGTAGGTAAGAAAATGTTCTTGCTAGAACCCAATTGCAGCCACGTAAAAGATGCAACAACAATTAGAGGACGTCTAACTTGCTTTTGCAGCAATTGTCATGTGATGTGATATGGCCAGAAGTTGTGATGAATGATGAATGATATATTGTGATGTATGAGATCATGTTCTTGTAATAGGAATCATGACTTGCATTTCGATGAGTATGACAACCGGCAGGAGCCATAGGAGTTATCTTTATTTTTTGTATGACCTGCGTGTCATTAAAGAACGCCATGTAAATTACTTTACTTTATTGCTAAATGCGTTAGCCATAGAAGTAGAAGTAGTCGTTGGCGTGACAACTTCATGAAGACATGATTATGGAGATCATGATGATGGAGATCATGGTGTCATGCCGGTGACGAAGATGATCATGGAGCCCCGAAGATGGAGATCAAAGGAGCTATATGATATTGGCCATATCATGTCACTATTATATAATTGCATGTGATGTCTATTATGTTTATGCATCTTGTTTACTTAGAACAACCGTAGTAAATAAGATGATCCCTTATAATAATTTCAAGAAAGTGTGCCCCCTAACTGTGCGCCGTTGCTAAAGTTCGTCGTTTCGAAGCACCACGTGATGATCGGGTGTGATAGATCCTTACGTTCACATACAACGGGTGTAAGACAGTTTTACACATGCCTAAACACTTAGGGTTAACTTGATGAGCCTAGCATGTACAGACATGGCCTCGGAACACAAGAGACCAAAAGGTCGAACATGAGTCATATGGAAGATACGATCAACATGGAGATGTTCACCGATGATGACTAGTCCGTCTCACGTGATGATCGGACACGGCCTAGTCGACTCGGATCGTGTAACACTTAGATGACTAGAGGGATGTCTAATCTGAGTGGGAGTTCATTAAATAATTTGATTAGATGAACTTAATTATCATGAACTTAGTCTAAAACCTTTGCAAAATTTGTCTTCTAGATCAAATGGCCAACGCTCATGTTAACATGAACTTCAACGCGTTCCTAGAGAAAACCAAGCTGAAAGATGATGGCAGCAACTATTCGGACTGGGTCCGGAACCTGAGGATCATCCTCATAGCAGCCAAGAAAGATTATGTCCTAGAAGCACCGCTAGGTGAAGCACCTATCCCAGAGAACCAAGACATTATGAACACTTGGCAGTCACGTGCTGATGATTACTCCCTCGTTCAGTGCGGCATGTTTTACAACTTAGAACCGGGGCTCCAAAAGCGTTTTGAGCGACACGGAGCATATGAGATGTTCGAGGAGCTGAAAATGGTTTTTCAAGCTCATGCCCGGTTCGAGAGATATGAAGTCTCCGACAAGTTATATAGTTGTAAGATGGAGGAAAACAGTTCTGTCAGTGAGCACATACTCAAAATGTCTGGGTTGCACAACCGCCTATCCCAGGTGGAGATCAACCTCCCGGACGAGGCAGTCATTGACAGAATCCTTCAGTCGCTCCCACCGAGCTACAAGAGCTTTGTGTTGAACTACAATATGCAGGGGATGGTGAAGACCATTCCTGAAGTATTTTCAATGCTGAAGTCAGCAGAGGTTGAAATCAAGAAAGAACATCAAGTGTTGATGGTCAATAAGACCACTAAGTTCAAGAAGGGCAAGGGTAAGAAGAACTTCAAGAAGGACGGCAAAGATTTTGCCGCGCCCGGTAAGCCAGTTGCCGGGAAGAAGTCAAAGAATGGAACCAAGCCTGAGACTGAGTGCTTTTATTGCAATGGGAAGGGTCACTGGAAGCGGAACTGCCCCAAATACTTAGCGGACAAGAAGGCCAGCAACACTAAAGGTATATTTGATATACATGCAATTGATGTGTAACTTACCAGTACTCGTAGTAACTCCTGGGTATTTGATACCGGTGCCGTTGCTCATATTTGTAACTCACAACAGGAGCTGCGGAATAAGCGGAGATTGGCGAAGGACGAGGTGCCGATGCGCGTCGGGAATGGTTCCAAGGTCGATGTGATCACCGTCGGCACGCTACCTCTACATTTACCTACAGGATTAGTTTTAAACCTCAATAATTTCTATTTAGTGCCAAGTTTGAGCATGAACATTGTATCTGGATGTCGTTTGATGCGAGATGGCTACTCATTTAAATCCGAGAATAATGGTTGTTCTATTTATATGAGAGATATGTTTTATGGTCATGCCCCGATGGTCAATGGTTTATTCTTAATGAATCTCGAACGTAATGTTACACATATTCATAGTGTGAATACCAAAAGATGTAAAGTTGATAACGATAGTCCCACATACTTGTGGCACTGCCGCCTTGGTCACATTGGTGTCAAGCGCATGAAGAAGCTCCATGCTGATGGACTTTTAGAGTCTCTCGATTATGAATCATTTGACACATGCGAACCATGCCTCATGGGCAAAATGACCAAGACTCCGTTCTCCGGAACAATGGAGCGAGCAACCAACTTATTGGAAATCATACATACCGATGTGTGCGGTCCAATGAGCGTTGAGGCTCGCGGAGGATATCGTTATGTTCTCACTCTCACTGATGACTTGAGTAGATATGGGTATGTCTACTTGATGAAACACAAGTTTGAGACCTTTGACAAGTTCAAGGAATTTCAGAATGAAGTAGAGAATCAACGTGATCGAAAGATAAAATTCTTACGATCGGATCATGGAGGAGAATATTTAAGTCACGAATTTGGTACACACTTATGAAAATGTGGAATCATTTCACAACTCACGCTGCCCAGAACACCTCAGCGTAACGTGTGTCCGAACATCGTAATCGCACTCTATTGGATATGGTGCGATCTATGATGTCTCTTACCGATTTACCACTATCATTTTGGGGATACGCTCTAGAGACAACTATATTCACTTTAAATAGGGCACCGTCTAAATCCGTTGAGACGACACCGTATGAATTATGGTTTGGGAAGAAACCTAAGCTGTCGTTTCTAATAGTTTGGGGATGCGATGCTTATGTCAAGAAACTTCAACCTGAAAAGCTTGATCCCAAGTCGGAAAAATGCGTCTTCATAGGATACCCCAAGGAAACCATTGGATATATGTCACGCCCAATATGCAATACTATCCTAAAGAGACTCGAAGGTCCCACCAAGGATAGAACCGCATATTGAAACGCTTTTGCAAGGTGGATATCATTACATCAACATTACATAATAGATAGGGATACATACATAAGGCATACAATGTCACTCGAATACAACATCACAATACATAAGAGCATCATCCGACTACGGATGAAACACAAACAGAAACTCAAATGACATCCACCCTGCTAGCCCAGGCTGCCGACCTGGAACCTATCCCTTGATCAAAGAAGAAGCAGAAGAAGAACTCAATCAAGCAAGCATCGCTCTCGCGTCATGACCATCGCATAACCTGTACCTGCAACTGTTGTTGTAGTAATCTGTGAGCCATGAGGACTCAGCAATCCCATTACCATGGGTATCAAGACTAGCAAAGCTTAATGGGAAAGGAAGGGGTAAAGTGGTGAGGCTGCAGCAGCGACTAAGCATGATATGGTGGCTAAACATACGCAAATAAGAGCGAGAAGAGAGCAAAAGGAACGGTCGTGAAGCTAGCAATGATCAAGAAGTGATCCTGAACTCCTACTTACATCAATCATAACCCAAAACCGTGTTCACTTCCCGGACTCCGCCAAAAAGAGACCATCACGGCTACACACGCGGTTGATGAGTTTTAATTCGGATCTGGTGTCAAGTTATCTACAACCGGACATTAACAAATTCCCATCTGCCTATAACCGGAGGCACGGCTTTCGAAAAATTATACCCTACAGGAGTGTCCCAACTTAGCCCATGATAAGCTCTCGCGATCAACGAAGGATATACCTTCTCCCACGAAGACCCGATCACACTCGGAATCCCGGTTTACAAGACATTTCGACAATGGTAAAACAAGACCAGCAAAGCCTCCCGCTATGCTGACAAATCCCGATAGGAGCTGCACATATCTCGTTCTCAGGGCACACCGGATGAGCCAGACATCGGGTTGGCATAGACCCTGGTTGCCCAAGGGGCGCCGGACATCGCTCGGTTTGGACCAACACTTAGACAAGCATTGGCCCGGGGGGGCTAAAATAAAGATGACCCTCGGGTTGGCTGACCCAACGGAAAGGTATAGGTGGTGGTGAGGCAAATGGTAAAACCAATGTTGGGCCTTGCTGGAGGAGTTTTATTCAAAGCGAACTGTCAAGGGGGTCCCATAAATCACCCAACTGCATAAGGAACGCAAAATCCAGGAACATAACACCGGTATGACAGAAACTAGGGCGGCAAGAGTGGAACAAAACACCAGGCATAAGGCCGAGCCTTCCACCCTTTACCAAATACATAGATGCATTAATTAAATAAGAGATATTGTGATATCCCAACAAAATCCTGTCCATCATGGGGCAATCTTCAACTTCACCTGCAACTAGCAACGCTATAAGAGGGGCTGAGCAAAACGGTAACATAGCCAAGCAACGGTTTGCTAGTAAGGGTGTCAAAGGTTAGAGGTTCATGGCAATTTGGGATGGCTTGATAAACAGGTGATAGGTAGCGCAACATAGAGATAGAACGAAGCAACTAGCATAGCAATGATAGTAGTGAGATCCAGGGAAATGGTCATCTTGCCTGAAATCCCGCAAGGAAGAAGAACGAGTCCATGAAGAAGACGAACGGATGAAGCCGAACCAAGCGTAGACGAATGAATCCTCACGATCGCAATGAAACAGGAACTATCGAAAAGAAGCACACAACAAGGTAAACACACCACACATAGACAAGACATGATGCACAAACAAGCATGATGCATGACAAGGCTAAATGAAGCTACTCATGGCAAGAGATGATGCAAACAAGAGCAACACATCAAGGCAAGTTTAAATGAGGCCGGGAACAAAATATAACAATTCCGGTAAGTCCTCATATGCAAATTTCGACATTGGTCCAGATCTGAATAAACCTTATGTTCAAGTTGTTAAACAGCAAGTTAAGATGCACAAAGATGATCTACACGAAATTCTACTCAAGTTACATATAAAGTTCATTTAATTCGGAGCTACGGCTTAGAAGATATAAGCAAAACAAGTCAAACATGGCATTGATGCAAAACGCACCCAAACATCAAGCAAACACCTCAAAACAAGGATGCAACATGATAATATAAAACTACATGCAAATCTAAGCAAGTTTCATATGGAGCACACTCAAAACGGAGCAACGGTTCAACACGCACACACTATACAATTTATAGCAACAATCTGTCCATAACAACAACTAGGCATATTGCAAGCATCAAAACAACATGCTACAGGACCTCAACAAGAAAAAAAGGCATGGGCATGATTTACAGGTAAAGCATAACAAAACATGAACACTGAGCCATCTCCAGAAATCACTAGAACATGCTCAAACACACGTGGCAAGATTGCAAATAATATCAGTTTCAGACTTCTGCAGAAATAACATCAGGTTGCAATGTTTAGAGCTATCAAACAACATGTTACAGGAACTTATCACGGCAAACAAAGGCATGGAATGATACTACTAAATGCATAGAACAAAAGTCCCTTACTGACCATACGCCAAAAAGGATCATAAAATAGGATGGCACCCATGTAAACATGGCAAGTTATATTACAGATTCAAACATGGCAGAAACAACAATAAGAAGGCATGTAGATGAGCTTGTACCACTCACCACAGAGCAATGCATGGCATGGCAAGGCAACCAATAGTTAGATGGAATATTTGTGAAGCTAAGCATGGAAATAGCAAGCCCATAGGGTGCATGGATCACTAACAACAATCATGGCAACAACTGAACTTAATGTTAACAGGCTGACAACAACATTATATAGCAACTTTGGAGCAAGATTACAACAAGCTACAGCAGGCTATAAATTCAACCAGGGACACTAATAGATTGAGCATGACATGTAGAACAAAACATATTTATTGAACATCTCCAGATTATGTATAGAATGACTTGTAGCAGCAGGTTTACTTAGCATCACGAAATAACAGATTCAGCCTAGCAAAACAGCAACAGCAAGTACACTACTTAACAAGCTCGAAACACTCACCACAAGTCATTGCATGACAAGATAAGCATAGAATCACCAAGAAGACATGTTTGTGAAACAAACCAAGGCAAGAACAAGTTCATAGCATGCAAGGGACAACTACAACAACCTTGGCAAAATTGAATAACATGTAAACAATCTGCCAGAAAACATTTTGTAGCAAAAGTAGAGCTTGAAAATGACATGCTAGACTACTCCATAATTGCAACCAAGGGCAGGGATGGATAGAGCATAAACATATGTTCAAAACACCCTTACTGAAGTATCTCAAAATATGCATGGATCTCTCTGTAGCATCATGTTTACATGGCATAAAAATAACAGCAGAACAGGGACTAAAATCAGCAACATCACGAGGCTTAGTTTGCATGCTTGTGCTAGTCACCACATTGATCACAAAAAATACATGGTAAGCACCTCTGTAAAGAAGACATAGCATCAATCAAAACACATGTAGATATCAACCTCATAGGATGCACACATCAATCATGGCAAAAATGACAAAAGAGCATGTTCTGTTAACAGACAGCAGACAACATCATGAAGCACTCTTGCAACAAAGATTCAGGCATCAATATGAGCTCAAATGAACATGATGAAATGGAATGAAATGAAGTACTCGTCGAGGCGAACAATCTGACATATCACACGCACGAAACGGAGCTACGGATGCAGAGATACGATGCGATGAACATGGCATGATTATGCAAAATATTCGGGGACTTAGCAGAATTTTACCAACTCAGAAAAGTCACCGGCGGCGCGGGAGACGAGGATGGTCGGAGAACTCGCTGGAGATGACGGGGAAGACGCCGGGGAGGCCGGAGATGGCGGATCCGGACCGGATCTCGCCGGATCCGGCCGGGGCGAGCCGGAGGGGCGACGAGGGAGGCGCGGCGGATCTCGGCTCTGGCCGGTCGAGGGCGGTGCTCGGAGGAGGAGGCGCGGGGCGGCCGGGCTCCGGCGACTGGCGGCGAGGGCGGAGGGCCGAGGCGGCGGGGCGAGCACGCGGGCCGAGGCCGCGGCGCACGGCGGCAGCGTACCAAGGTGGCGGGGCGCAGGTCGCGCGGAGGGCGAGCGCGACCGCGACGACGAGGCGGCGGACGGTGGCAGAGTTTGGCGGCACGGGGCGCGGGCTCCGTACGGGCGGCGGCGGGCGACGGCGCGGGCCCCGCGTTCCGGATCTGGGGCGCGCGGGCCCTGGCGGCGGAGGAGAGAGAGGGGGCCGGCGACGGCGACGTGACGGGCACCGATTGGACGAGGGGGCGCGGGGCGGACGTGTCCGGCCGTCGGCGGACGCGTCTGGCGGCGGAGAGGGAAAAGCTAGGGTTTCGGGGGGAGAATTCATCCGCGAATTTCAGGGGGAGGGGCTTATTTATAGATTCTAGGAGCTAGGAGAGTCCAAATGAGGAGCGGTTTTCGGCCGCGCGATCGTGATCGAACGACCGAGAGCATGGAGGGGAGTTAGATGGGTTTTGGGCCACTTTGGAGGGATGTTGGGCTGCAAGACGAAAGGGGCTTTTCGAGCTACGCGGTTAACCGTTGGAGTATCAAACGGACTCCAAATGGCACGAAACTTGATAGGCGGTCTACCGGTTCTATACCAAGGCCGCTTGGCAAGACTCGGTCCATTCCGAGAATGTTTAACACCCGCTCACAACGAGAGACAAAAGGGGGAACGCCGGAGGGCATAGGAGTGCCGGATCGCAAAACGGACAACGGGGAAAAGGCTCGGATGCATGAGACGAACACGTATGCAATGCAATGCACATGATGACATGACAAAATGCAACACACAAGCAAATGACATGGCAACGACCTCGAATAACTGGCAGACACCTGGCGCATCGAATCCGGGCCGTTACAACACTCCTCCACTAAAAAGAGATCTCGTCCCGAGATCTTAGGACCGAGACGGAAGAGAAAAAGGAAGACGTAAAACAAGAACTCAAGAGAAGAAGCAAAGAATCGAGAGCACTCGAGAAGAAGAGAGGAACGACGAGAATGACGAGAATCGAAAGCTCATAGAATCAGATAGACTATGAAACCACTCCAGTTAGAACGAGATAAGAACGAATAAGACTGAAAGGATTTAGGCAGCACTCCGGCTGAAAATGCAAGGAATAGAGCAAGAACTCCACAAGATGGGATGACACTTGATGAGATGAATATGCAATGCCTCCGGGAGAATGACATAGAGTGATAAGAACTTAGAAGGACGGATTGAATGGAGTTGTTGAGAAAATCAACAACGAAAGAATAAACTTGCTGTGGACTTATGGATAACATCTAAAAAATTATGAGGTGATAACCGACCACAAACGGAAAAACTCCACTTCAAAAGAAATATGGAGAATTAATTGCACTTTGAGATGCAACAAGGAAGATACTAGAACTCCTTAAACAAGAATCTTGATCAACACTTGAAGAATGAATTAAATCATGAAGAACCACCATGAAGAACTCCGGTAAACAAAAGGATAATGAGATAGAATGAAGGATGAAAGAATAAGATGAGCCTTGCGATGATTCCGATGGGGGGTTCCAATTAAATGGCTGAGGAAATCTGAACTCCAGAAAAGAAAAGATGAAAACACTTGGAACTAGAATTTATTCATCAAGAACAAACTTCGAAGGAAAGGATTACTCACTTGGATGAAATAAGAATAATATTTATTGTATACTTCTCCTTCATCAAATTAAATTGATGACAAGCAATGGATTTGGCATACTACTTATTCTTCTTGAAGAGGATTGAGAAGTGACATATTGCAAACTTGAGAAGGTCTTCATGAACCACCGATATGATTGGAAAGAACGAATGAATTAAAATGATAAACGAAGAAAAGAATCTTGAACGAACCACCGTAAGAATTGGAAAATGACTGATGAAAGAGAATGAATCACTAGGAAGAAGCAATATGTTTGAGGGGGATTTAGATGCAAAAGAACAAAGAGATCATGAGCTGATTAAAGAACGCTTGAATGAAGCACCGTGATAAATGGATAACGGTAGCTGAAATGTGAGGACGAAGAATTCTTCTGGAATTATGGCCTCTGGTGAAAAGAAACGGAAAAACAACTTCTGACATACTCCGGATGGATGAGAAAAGGAATATCTGACAAATGGAATAATTTGAGAGGATAATATGAAGATAGAACCATGAATGTTCGGGAGGACGGACAAGGTTTAGAGGAAAAACTCTTCTTCGGTCTTCAAAAGACGACGGGAAACACCACCAAAATAACTGAGATACTCCGGGAGAATGAAAAGCAGAGATGATGAGCCAACAATGAAATGATTTGAAATTGATCTTGGAAAAACATCTGACTGATGAAATCCATTCTTACGTCAAACTCGAAAAGAATTAGGAATGGCTCCAGAATAATTAGAAGAGTCAGGTAAGATCCTAGAAAAAGACCTGTGGGTTAGGGCCCGCTGAAGAGATAACACTGTTGGAAAGGGATGTTGAACAGCTAGATGATGCACAGGAACAATTGAAATATTTGAATGAGTTGATAATCTCGAATTAATTGGAACACAGACGAATCTCCTGGGATGTCTTGAGCACTCCGGAAGGATGAACTGGCGAGAGGATAACGAGCAAGGAGAACACTTGATCCAAGGAAAAGAATGTAATCACCCGAAAAACTTGAATTGAATCCACCGGAGAAGAGATGAAGAATGTCAAACGAAAGAAAATTCACCGATTGAAATAATTGAGGGAAGACTGAAGAGGCTCCACACGAATGAAATAGATGGTCGAGAGAGAGTCAGACTCCGGGAAGAAAAGGGTGGGAGGGCGGGAAAACAAAATCAACTTGGAAGGGGAAACGACGAATATCTTGAAGAGAAAAATACCGGTTGAAATCATTGAGGAGAGAGAGCAAAAACTTCACATGATTAGGATGGATACTTGATTACGGACTCCGGTTCCGAGAAGAAGAGGGGTGGGCGGGTGGTAAAAGAAAACAACTGAGGATTGAACTTGGCAACGATGAAGAGGCTCGAGTCAACTTGACGAGAAATGCACCGGATGAAAAGAGCTGAGAACCAACGATCGGAAAACCAACTGCGTGATCCTAAAGAAAAATTTGAAGGGGAAGAGAAGTAATTCAAAACACCTACGTCAAGATTCCTGACCAGAGCGGCGAAGGGGGCTGAGGAGTAAAAAGAATTCCTACTCTCCGATATAACTAGACTCAGAAAACAGTTTTCTTCTAGACTCAACAACGGCCAAACTACACGATCAATCAAGGGGGCTCCTAGGGTCGGTCGAGGCTCTGATACCAACTTGTCACGCCCAATATGCGATACTATCCTAAAGAGACTCGAAGGTCCCACCAAGGATAGAACCCCATATTGAAACGCTTTTGCAAGGTGGATATCATTACATCAACATTACATAATAGATAGGATACATACATAAGGCATACAATGTCACTCGAATACAACATCACAATACATAACAGCATCATCCGACTACGGATGAAACACAAAAGAAACTCAAACGGCATCCACCCTGCTA
The DNA here is from genome assembly GCF_018294505.1 of Triticum aestivum. Taxonomy (NCBI): domain Eukaryota; kingdom Viridiplantae; phylum Streptophyta; class Magnoliopsida; order Poales; family Poaceae; genus Triticum; species Triticum aestivum. Next base: position 577,898,153 of record NC_057810.1, read on the forward strand.
GCCCAGGCTGCCGACCTGGAACCTATCCCTTGATCGAAGAAGAAGCAGAAGAAGAACTCAAGCAAGCAAGCATCGCTCTCGCGTCATGACCATCGCATAACCTATACCGGCAACTGTTGTTGTAGTAATCTGTGAGTCACGAGGATTCAGCAATCCCATTACCATGGGTATCAAGACTAGCAAAGCTTAATGGGAAAGAAAGGGGTAAAGTGGTGAGGCTGTAGCAGCGACTAAGCATGATATGGTGGCTAAACATACGCAAATAAGAGCGAGAAGAGAGCAAAAGGAACGGTCGTGAAGCTCGCAATGATCAAGAAGTGATCCTGAACTCCTACTTACGTCAATCATAACCCAAAACCGTGTTCACTTCCCGGACTCCGCCGAAAAGAGACCATCACAGCTACACACGCGGTTCATGCGTTTTAATTCGGATCTGGTGTTAAGTTATCTACAACCGGACATTAACAAATTCCCATCTGCCTATAACCGCAGGCACAGCTTTCGAAATATTATACCCTGCAGGGGTGTCCCAACTCAGCCCATGATAAGCTCTCGCGATCAACGAAGGACATACCTTCTCCCAGGAAGACCCGATCAGACTCGGAATCCCGGTTTACAAGACATTTCGACAATGGTAAAACAAGACCAGCAAAGCCTCCCGCTGTGCCGACAAATCCCGATAGGAGCTGCACATATCTCGTTCTCAGGGCACACCGGATGAGCCAGACGTCAGGTTGGCATAGACCCTGGTTGCCCAGGGGGCGCAGGACGTCGCTCGGTTTGGACCAACACTTAGACAAGCATTGGCCCGGGGGGGCTAAAATAAAGATGACCCTCGGGTTGGCCGACCCAAGGGAAAGGTATAGGTGGTGGTGAGGCAAATGGTAAAACCAATGTTGGGCCTTGCTGGAGGAGTTTTATTCAAAGCGAACTGTCAAGGGGGTCCCATAAATCACCCAACCGCATTAGGAACGCAAAATCCGGGAACATAACACCGGTATGACAGAAACTAGGGCGGCAAGAGTGGAACAAAACACTAGGCATAAGGCCGAGCCTTCCACCCTTTACCAAATATATAGATGCATTAATTAAATAAGAGATATTGTGATATCCCAACAAAATCCTGTCCATCATGGGGCAATCTTCAACTTCACCCGCAACTAGCAGCGCTATAAGAGGGGCTAAGCAAAGCGGTAACATAGCCAAGCAACGGTTTGCTAGTAAGGGTGTCAAAGGTTAGAGGTTCATGGCAATTTGGGATGGCTTGATAAACAGGTGATAGGTAGCGCAGCATAGCGATAGAACGAAGCAACTAGCATAGCAATGATAGTAGTGAGATCCAGGGAAATGGTCATCTTGCCTGAAATCCCGCAAGGAAGAAGAACGAGTCCATGAAGAAGACGAACGGATGAAGCCGAACCAAGCATAGACGAACGAATCCTCACGATCGCAACGAAACAGGAACTATCGAAAAGAAGCACACAACAAGGTAAACACACCACACATAGACAAGACATGATGCACAAACAAGCATGATGCATGACAAGGCTAAATGAAGCTACTCATGGCAAGAGATGATGCAAACAAGAGCAACACATCAAGGCAAGTTTAAATGAGGCCGGGAACAACATATAACAATTCTGGTAAGTCCTCATATGAAAATTTCGAAATTGGTCCAGATCTGAATAAACCTTATGTTCAAGTTGTTAAACAGCAAGTTAAGATGCACAAAGATGATCTACACGAAATTCTAGTCAAGTTACATATAAAGTTCATTTAATTCGGAGCTACGGCCTAGAAGATATGAGCAAAACAAGTCAAACATGGCATTGATGCAAAATGCACCCAAACATCATAACACCTCAAAACAAGGATGCAACATGATAATATGAAACTACATGCAAATCTAAGCAAGTTTCATATGGAGCACTCTCAAAACGGAGCAACGGTTCAACACGCACACACTATACAAGTTATAGCAACAATCTGTCCATAACAACAACTAGGCATATTGCGCGCATCAAAACAACATGCTACAGGACCTCAACAAGAAAACAAAAGGCATGGGCATGATTTACAGGTAAAGCATAACAAAACATGAACACTGAGCCATCTCCAGAAATCACTAGAACATGCTCAAACACACGTGGCAAGATTGCAAATAATATCAGTTTCAGACTTCTGCAGAAATAACATCAGGTTGCAATGTTTAGAGCTATCAAACAACATGTTACAGGAACTTATCACGGCAAACAAAGGCATGAAATGATACTACTAAATGCATAGAACAAAAGTCCCTTACCGACCATACGCCAAAAAGGATCATAAAATAGAATGGCACCCATGTAAACATGGCAAGTTATATTACAGATTCAAACATGGCAGGAACAACAATAAGAAGGCATGTAGATGAGCTTGTACCACTCACCACAGAGCAATACATGGCATGGCAAGGCAACCAACAGTAAGATGGAATATTTGTGAAGCTAAGCATGGAAATAGCAAGCCCATAGGGTGCATGGATCACTAACAACAATCATGGCAACAACTGAACTTAATGTTAACAGGTTGACAACAACATTATATAGCAACTTTGGAGCATGATTACAACAAGCTACAACAGGCTATAAATTCAACCAGGGACACTAATAGATAGAGCATGACATGTAGAACAAAACATATTTATTGAACATCTCCAGATTATGTATAGAATGACTTGTAGCAGCAGGTTTACTTAGCATCACGAAATAACAAATTCAGCCTAGCAAAACAGCAACAGCAAGTACACTACTTAACAAGCTCGAAACACTCACCACAAGTCATTGCATGACAAGATAAGCATAGCATCACCAAGAAGACATGTTTGTGAAACAAACCAAGGCAAGAACAAGTTCATAGCATGCAAGGGACAACTACAACAACCTTGGCAAAATTGAATAACATGTAAACAATCTGCCAGAAAACATTTTGTAGCAAAAGTAGAGCTTGAAAATGACATGCTAGACTACTCCATAATTGCAACCAAGGGCAGGGATGGATAGAGCATAAACATATGTTCAAAACACCCTTACTGAAGTATCTCAAAATATGCATGGATCTCTCTGTAGCATCATATTTACATGGCATAAAAATAACAGCAGAACAGGGACTAAAATCAGCAACATCACGAGGCCTACTTTGCATGCTTGTGCTAGTCACCACATTGATCACAAAAAATACATGGTAAGCCCCTCTGTAAAGAACACATAACATCGATCAAAACACATGTAGACATCAACCTCATAGGATGCACACATCAATCATGGCAAAAATGACAAGAGAGCATGTTCTGTTAACAACCAGCAGACAACATCATGAAGCACTCTTACAACAAAGATTCAGGCATCAAGATGAGCTCAAATGAACATGATGCAATGGAATGAAATGAAGTACTCGTCGAGGCGAAAAATTTGACATATTACACGCACGAAACAGAGCTACGGATGCAGAGATACAATGCGATGAACATGGCATGATTATGCAAAATATTCGGGGACTTAGCAGAATTTTACCAACTCAGATAAGTCAACGGCGGCGCGGGAGACGAGGATGGCCGGAGAACTCGCCGGAGACGACGGGGAAGATGCCGGGGAGGCCGGAGATGGCGGATCCGGACCGGATCTCGCCGGATCCGGCAGGGGCTAGCCGGAGGGGCGACGAGGGAGGCGCGGCAGAGCTCGGCTCCGGTCGGTCGAGGGCGGTGCTCGGAGGAGGAGGTGCGGGGCGGCCGGGCTCCGGCGACTGGCGGCGAGGGCGGAGGGCCGAGGCGGTGGGGCGAGCACGCGGGCCGAAGCCGCGGCGCACGGCGGCGGCGTACCACGGCGGCGGGGCGCAGGCCGCGCGGAGGGCGAGCGCGACCGCGGCGACGAGGCGGCGGACGGCGGCAGAGTCCGGCGGCGTGGGGCGCGGGCTCCGGACGGGCGGCGGCGGGCGGCGGCGCGGGCCTTGCGGGCCGGATGTGGGCCGCGCGGGCCCTGGTGGTGGAGGAGAGAGAGGGGGCCGGCGACGGCGACGTGGCGGGCACCGATTGGACGAGGGGGCGCGGGGCGGACGTGTCCGGCCGTCGGCGGACGCGTCCGGCGGCGGAGAGGGAAAAGCTAGGGTTTCGGGGGGAGAATTCATCCGCGAATTTCGGGGGAAGGGCTTATTTATAGATTCTGGGAGCTAGGAGAGTCCAAATGAGGAGCGGTTTTCGGCCACGCGATCGTGATCGAACGACCGAGAGCATGGAGGGGAGTTAGATGGGTTTTGGGCCACTTTAGAGGGGTGTTGGGCTGCAAGACGAAAGGGGCTTTTCGGGCTACGCGGTTAACCGTTGGAGTATCAAACGGACTCCAAATGGCACGAAACTTGACAGGCGGTCTACCGGTGCTATACCAAGGCCGCTTGGCAAGACTCGGTCCATTCCGAGAACGTTTAACACCCGCTCACAACGAGAGACAAAAGGGGGAACGCCGGAGGGCATAGGAGTGCCGGATCGCAAAACGGACAACGGGGAAAAGGCTCGGATGCATGAGACGAACACGTATGCAATGCAATGCACATGATGACATGACAAAATGCAACACGCAAGCAAATGACATGGCAACGACAGCGAATAACTGGCAGACACCTGGCGCATCGAATCCGGGGCGTTACAGTATACCTTCTACCTTAGATCCGAAGGCAAGATCTTTGTTGCCAAGAATGGATCCTTTCTGGATAAGGAGTTTCTCTTGAAAGGAGTAAGTGGGAGGAACGTAGAACTCGATGAAGTACTACCTCTTGAACCGGAAAGTACTGCAGCTCAGGAAAATGTTCATGTGGTGCCTACACCGACTAGAGAGGAAATTAATGATGATGATCAAGGTACTTCGGATCAAGTTGCTACTGAACTTTGTAGGTCCACGAGGACACGTTCCACACCAGAGTGGTATGGCAACCCTGTCCTAGAAATCATGTTGTTAGACAACGGTGAACCTTCGAACTATGAAGAAGCGATGGCGGGACCAGATTCCAACAAATGGCTAGAAGCCATGCAATCCGAGATAGAATCCATGTATGGAAACAAAGTATGGACTTAGACTGACTTGCCCGATGATCGGCGAGTGATAGAAAACAAATGGATCTTTAAGAAGAAGACGGACGTGGATGGTAATGTCACCATCTATAAAGCTCGACTTGTCGCTAAGGGTTATCGGCAAGTTCAAGGGGTTGACTATGATGAGACTTTCTCTCCCGTAGTGAAGCTTAAGTCCGTCTGAATCATGTTAGCAATTGCCGCATACTATGATTATGAGATATGGCAGATGGACGTCAAAACGGCATTCCTCAACGGTTATCTTAAGGAAGAGCTATATATGATGCAGCTGGAAGGTTTTGTCGATCCTAAGAATGCTAACAAAGTATGCAAGCTCCAGCGATCCATTTATGGGCTGGTGCAAGCATCTGGGAGTTGGAACATCCGCTTTGATGAGATGATCAAAGCGTTTGGGTTTATGCAGACTTATGGAGAAGCCTGCGTTTACAAGAAAGTGAGTGGGAGCTCTATAGCATTTCTCATATTATATGTGGATGACATACTTTTGATGGGAAATGATATAGAATTCTTGGACAGCATTAAGGCCTACTTGAATAAGTGTTTTTCAATGAAGGACCTTGGAGAAGTTGCTTACATATTAGGCAGCAAAATCTATAGGGATAGATCGAGACGCCTCATAGATCTTTCACAAAGCACATACCTTGATAAGATTTTGAAGAAGTTCAAAATGGATCAGTCCAAGAAAGGGTTCTTGCCTATATTGCAAGGTGTGAGATTGAGCTCGGCTCAATGCCCGACCATGGCAAAAGATAAAGAAGAGATGAGTGTCATCCCCTATGCCTCAGCCATAGGATCTATTATGTATGCCATGCTGTGTACCAGACCTGATGTAAACCTTGCCGTAAGTTTGGTAGGAAGGTACCAAAGTAATCCCGGCAAGGAACACTGGACAGCGGTCAAGAATATCCTAAAGTACCTAAAAAGGACAAAGGACATGTTTCTCGTTTATGGAGGTGACGAAGAGCTCGTCGTAAAGGGTTACGTCAACGCTAGCTTCGACACAGATCTGCATGACTCTAAGTCACAAACCGGATACATGTATATGTTGAATGGTGGGGCAGTAAGCTGGTGCAGCTGCAAGCAGAGCATCGTGGCGGGATCTACTTGTGAAGCGGAATACATGGCAGCCTCGGAGGCAGCGCATGAAGCAATTTGGGTGAAGGAGTTCATCACCGACCTAGGAGTCATACCCAATGCGCCGGGGCCGATCAAACTCTTCTGTGACAACACTGGAGCTATTGCCCTTGCCAAGGAGCCCAGGTTTCACAAGAAGACCAGGCACATCAAGCGTCGTTTCAACTCAATCTGTGAAAATGTTCAAGATGGAGACATAGATATTTGCAAAGTACATACGGATCTGAATGTCGCAGATCCGTTGACTAAACCTCTTCCGCGAGCAAAATATGATCAACACCAGAACTCTATGGGTGTTCGATTCATCACAATGTAACTAGATTATTGACTCAAGTGCAAGTGGGAGACTATTGGAAATATGCCCTAGAGGCAATAATAAAAGGATTATTATTATATTTCTTTGTTCATGATAATTGTCTTTTATTCATGCTATAATTGTATTATCCGGAAATCGTAATACACGTGTGAATACTTAGACCAAAACATGTCCCTAGTGAGCCTCTAGTTGACTAGCTCGTTAATCAATAGATAGTCATGGTTTCCTGACTATGGACATTGGATGTCATTGATAACGGGATCACATCATTGGGAGAATGATGTGATGGACAAGGCCCAATCCTAAGCATAGCACAAGATCGTGTAGCTCGTTTTGCTAGAGCTTTTCCAATGTCAAGTATCTCTTCCTTAGACCATGAGATCGTGTAACTCCCGAATACCGTAGGAGTGCTTTGGGTGTACCAAATGTCACAACGTAATTGGGTGACTATAAAGGTGCACTACAGGTATCTCCGAAAGTGTCTGTTGGATTGACACGGAACGAGACTGGGATTTGTCACTCCATATGACGGAGAGGTATCTCTGGGCCCACTCGGTAATGCATCATCATAATGAGCTCAAAGTGACCAAGTGTTTGGTCACGGGATCATGCATTACGGTACGAGTAAAGTGACTTGCTGGTAACGAGACTGAACAAGGTATTGGGATACCGACGATCGAGTCTCGGGCAAGTAACGTACCGTTTGACAAAGGGAATTGTATACGGGGTTGATTGAATCCTCGACATCGTGGTTCATCCGATGAGATCATCAAGGAGCAAGTGGGAACCAACATGGGTATCCAGATCCCGCTGTTGGTTATTCGCCGGAGAGCCGTCTCGGTCATGTCTGCATGTCTCCCAAACCCGTAGGGTCTACACACTTAAGGTTCGGTGATGCTAGGGTTATTAGGAAGACTTGTATGTGATTAACGAATGTTGTTCGGAGTCCCGGATAAGATCCCGAATGTCACGAGGAGTTCCGGAATAGTCCGGAGGTGAAGATTTATATATGGGAAGTTGTCATACGGTCACCGGAAAGTTTCGGGGGCATATCGGTATTGTACCGGGGCCACCGAAGGGGTTCCAGGGGTCCACCGGGAGGGGCCACCCCTCTCGGAGGGCCTCATGGGCCGTAGGGGGCAGGGAACCAGCCCCTAGAGGGCTGATCGCCCCCCCCCCTTGGGCCCATGCGCCTAGGGTTGGGGGGGGGGAACCCTAGTGGGGGCGCCCCCCTTGCTTGGGGGGCAAGCCCCCTCCCTTGGCCGCCCCCCCCTCTAGATCTCATCTAGAGGGGGCCGGCCCCCTTCCCCCTTCCCCTATAAATAGTGGGGTGAGGGGAGGGCTGCACAAGACATCCAAGGCGCAGCCCCTCCCCTCCCCAACACCTCTCCTCCTCCGTTAAGTGCTTGGCGAAGCCCTGTCGGAGTACTGCCTCTCCACCATCACCACGCCGTCGTGCTGCTGCTGGAGCCTTCTTTCTCAACCTCTCCTTCCCCCTTGCTGGATCAAGAAGGAGGAGACGTCATCCGCTCCGTACGTGTGTTGAACGCGGAGGTGCTGTCCGTTCGGCACTTGGTCATCGGTGATTTGGATCACGGCTCCATCATCCCCGTTCCCTTGAACGCTTCCACACGCGATCTACAAGTGGTATGTAGATGCATCTCTCTCCTATCACTCGTTGCTTAGATGAACTCATAGATGGATCTTGGTGAAACCGTAGGAAATTTTTTAATTTTCTGCAATGTTCCCCAACATAAAGTACATACATTGGTCAATTTTCTCTTAATACTTGCATGCAATGATTTAATGCACCTTGGAATCTGAACATATGATGGAAAACAACCAAATTGAGCCTTATAAAATGGAAAAACTAAAATTTTGAGATAAGCCCTATAAACCGGAAAGGAGGGAGTACATGGAGATAAAATTGTGGACTTGATTGCGGTTACCACGCCCTAATTAATTGAGCATTAAACGAAATGCGTCTAAAGTCTCTCTGGTGGTGGAAATGCATTGAGAGAAATGCATCATAATGAAGCGCGCCCTGTAAACTGTGACGGAGGGAGGAGTAGTATGAAGGTGCAAAACCATGTACGTGTATGGCCAGTCGGTCAACGCACCTCCTCTTGGCATATCACTGACATGTGGGACAGGAGTGTGAGCAAACCGATCTCAATTGACGGCAAAGAGCCAACCCGCCGTTCCTTGAGACAGATGAGGAGCGAGAACACACAGACGGGCTCACACGGAGGCCAAGATATATTCGAGCATGGTTGGTTGATTGATATCATTCATTACATGTTGGGCTGCCATTTTCCGCCCTTCTCCAGAATAAACGTGTACTTTATTAGAGATAAAAAAATAAGAGTACGAACGCTCCACCATGCGATTCTAGTAGTAGTACTACCCGTACTACTGCACTTGGTTCTTCACCTCTTCGTGAAGTCGAACAATGATGGTACTCCGCATGTTGGGTACTACAGTGTATGCCTCTGACAATCTGACACCGAATGGACGGATGCATGTCCACCGAGGGTAGGTTGCATTAGTAAAAAGGCATAAGCGAGCTTCACCTTGTCCTGCAAGCTTCTCCTTGTTCTGCGAGTTGACGGGACACACCAAAAAGTAGTGCTAGTATATACTCCCTCCTTTCCGGTTAATATGGCTTAATCTTTTTTACAGGTAAATGAGAGATCTTTATTCATATATAAGCATTCTTAGGACGATCAGCTAAGACATTGGTCACTAGGAAGCGAGGTACCCCGCAAAAAAAGAAGTAGGAAGCGAGGTGTTTCATCAAGCCAGCTCTCGCCACATTCAAAGTGCAGCAAGCACGGTTCGCACGAAGATGCGCCGCAAGGTTTGCTGACCTGTTTACATGTTGAATAAAAAAAGAGGAAATATTACCAAGTGCTCCTATTTGTAACAGGATATGAGCCAGAATTAAGCGAGAATTGTGGCGAGTGTTCCATGCAATCAACTTCCATTATCACATGCGAAAACCCTCGAAGAGAACCAAATGTGTTGAAGATTGCTTTATCACATTTTAAAATTATAATAAGAGTGCAGACGCTCCTCCATCCGGTTCCTAGTACTAGTATAGTACATACCTTTATAGACTATAGTAGTAGTACTAGTACTACTAGTAAACTTTGCGCTTGGCTGTTCGCCTATTCGGGAAGTCGAACAATAATAGCACTAGTAGTATAGTGTATGCTTCTGGCAATGAGACCCCGAATTAACTGCTGCATGTCCACCGCCTGAGCGAGGGAGAGCTTGCATCAGTCAAAAGTTTCTCCTTGTCCTGCAAGAGACCGCGCGCAAGCTTCTCCCGTCCTGCAACCTTCTCCTCGTTCGGCAAGTTGACGGGACACAGCAAAGTAATGCTAGTCCATACTGCCTCCTCTCCGGTTAATATGGCTTAATTTCAAACGAGATAAATACACTGTCTGTCACTGCATATTTGTAAAAGTACGGTCAGTGGACTTCATAATACGCTCATTGCGCTCAATATATATATTTTCCGGTGTTTATACGGTCACTAGCTCACCCTGACTGAGTATGTGTGTGCATGCATATGTAGATTGAGCACTTGAGCGTGACCGTGTGTGTTCCGTCGTGTTCTCGGACATGCATGCATTAGGGCGTCGTGCGTGTTTTTGCGCCCATGTGTACGTGTGACTGTTGCATACACGTAGGGGGAGTACGTGTAGGGGCACTAAGGAGCAGTCAAATCACACAGTAAGTTAGTCGGAAGAAGCAACCATCATTTCACTCTTGAATGACATGTACGCAATATAAAATGGTTGATATGGAGAGAAAAAGAAAACCACTATATATACACTAGCAAGAGCCTAAGCTACAAGCCTGCTTTCTTAGGTTGCTCTCTTCACAAGCATAGAACGACGGGCCTGATCCCACAGCTGGGGGAAGGGAACAATGTTCTGTGTAGACGCGGCCGACATCGGCGAGGGAAAAAACCCACAGTCGGTGCGTCCCAATCGGGGTTCACCGCGGTATAGGCCGATGCCGCGTCCCAACCGCCCTTCTAGCTACAGCCCGACATCCCAGGTAGTCCGTCTTCCTTTTGGAGCCGGCTTGCTCCACTGTCGTAGCTCCATCTCCATGTTGATCTTTCTCTACTTCTACCGGCTTCTACTTGTGATGAGTTTATGTCTCATGAACTAGTGCCAGTACTATTATTCTAATCACACTTCTTAAATATCTTTGCCATCAGGGATGCACAGGTCGATTTTAGTGGAACTGCACAAAAGCATCGTATGATCCGAGCCGTCTTTCCTTCGACAGGTTCTACCTGGCCAAGAAATTAAATCATGTTTAGGGTTTAGGGTTTAAGTCGTAGTGACCCCATCAGTAGTTTTTCTTTTGTACACGCTCCCACAACTTTTTTCTTTAGTTGTGAAGTAAATATTGGCTATGATCTGTGAATCATTGAGATGCATCAGCATGCGTGTTAGTTTTCCTTTGTATTTGACGGAATGTTGTAACGGGGCAACCTTGGAATAGGAATGAAAATGGAGTGGAAAGTTTCCATTTTTCCGGAGAAAAAATGGAAACGGAGAGAAACCAACATTTCGTTTCATTGGATCGCGCCATCGAGCAAAACCAACATTTAAATCACGTTTGTCGTGTTCGTGTCTCACCCTCCTGCACGGCTCGACCCCACACGGTCGCTTGGCATGCCACTCACCGCAAACTGAGTATACGATAACTTTACCGCATGCTTGTCGATGGATCACGCCATGGAGTACTAGCACTACTGGAAGAGATTAACGAGTTGGGGGAGGACAGCTAGCTATAGCACGAACTCCCAAGAACCTTTGAATGCGGAGCAGCCGCGTGCACCTGGAAGCGGCGTGGGCGACGCTCTCTCGACCGGCGCGCCTCTTCAATGCCGGCACTAGTGAGAGGTCGCGTCCGCTCTGGCCGGGCATGAATGCGGCACTGACCGTTTCGGGCGGGAAGCACGAGCAGGTGATGAAGAGGGTTCGGGTTGGTCAGGACCGGCCATGGCAGCGGTTCAGACGTCCGCAAACAAGAGATGTTGTACATTAATATTGCTGCATATCTAATTAACAGCGTAAATAATGTGCCAGTTGGACAAATATGATTGGATATGGAGATGGAAATGGAATTTTACGTAAACACGGATATGCATGTCTATGTCTATGTGTGTGTGCGCGACGACTCTTGCTACCTAGAAGCGGGGGCGTGTTTTTGATCAAGTTTTCTTTCTTGGTACGTTAAAAAAATCTGTTTGTCTAATTCACATCTAGATGTTATTTAAGGATATCACATCTAAGCTCCCACAAGTATATAATGTATCAAGAAGAAACAAAAAAAAACTAGGACAAAAAAATAGACCACAAACAGAGTGGACATCAACTTAGATGTGACATAACTATGTCATATCTAGATGTGTGCAAGACAGACCCTTAAAAAATTGTCCGCCGGTTTTCGTTTTTTTTGGAACACGCGTATTCTATTTAAAACAATTGCTATGGGGAGATGTTTTTACTCCATTATATCCACTTGTTTGATAGAGTTTCTCGCGTCTCGCTCTCTCACCCTCTTCATATCAAAACAAGATAACAGTGTCCACTATATCTCTCTCTGCACCGATGGTCACAGATCCGGCCGAATCCCGTCTGTTGCAGGAGGTGAGGAGGTGCAGCGTTGACATTGTCGCCGTCGGCGACGGAGGAAGCCGATGCGCACCATCCTCTCGGAGCCGGCGCTAGCGCGGACGAAGATCCTCCGCACCCTTGTTCACTGCTGTCGTGTGGGCAGATCCCGCCCGCCCACATAAACGACATCTCGCACACCTGAGGTATAACTTCTTGTACTGGTCCAGCTCCCCAGGTCGTTGCGTGCGGGTTTTCTTCTATGCGACTACTCCCCAGCTCCCCATGTATAGTAGCTAGTGTTCGTCGGCTGGTCCAACATCACCTACTAGTACTATTATATAGGAAATGCCACTCGAAAAGTTGTCCTGATTTATGCCTCGGTGGAGGTATACATGTTGTTTCGACAAAAAGTACATGGTGTTTGTGCGGTCATTGTCCATATGGTGGTAGTACTATCACTGGTTAAATGAAGAAATGCTTTTTTTCTCGTGTATCCTGGTTTAGTTCCCATCAAGATAATTATGATGCTTTTGTTTGTTGGTGTTCTTTTCATTAATTCTAATTGACAATTGAGATGTCGTTGCTAATCTTGTAAAACAAAGTAACAACACTATATACCTTTTTTATATTTTTGGAAACAGCGATGTGTATCTCCATACCCGAGCATGTCTTCCTCAATTTTAGTGGAACTGCACAAAATTGGATGGCCATTGTTGTTCCACCTCATTCTCCTCTGCCACATGGTTCTTCCTTCCTCGAGCTTGATTACTGACAAGAAACAGACCATAGTGAGGATTTGTCGAACTTCATAGGTGCCTCACCCAAACTTGATGCCAAATGGATGATGCATCACCACGATGACCTATTGATGATCAGGGTTGCGCCTCATGGTTGCGTCGGCTGGTGAAGCTGATCAATTTTCAATGAAAAACAAGCTGTCTTCCATCAGTGCTCTTTGCTTGTTATGCACAAAGATGATATCCTTCGTCAGTTCACCTTGGTTGCGTTGGAGACGCAGTCATCTTTCACGTTGGTGCAATTTTATCACACAATAGGCTATGAACCAAATGTTTCCTCTAAGAAGGATCGATGTTGGTACTAAGAGCATACATTTTGTATTGATTTCTAAGCCTTCTCACAACTTAGTCTCTAGCTCCCCTGTAATTTTATTTGTCCAGCTATTAACTTTGATTTAAAAAATGTTGTGGACTAAAAACCCGGATGGACGTAGTAGCCCTCCATTTTATTTACTCCGCATATTAGATTTGACTGAAGTCAAACTTTGTAATACTCTCAAACCTTTCCGATAATTGAAATTAAAATTCTTTATTTGTACACACTCTCACATGTTTCTGATAATTTGGCGCATGTGTGGTTGTTCACTTAAGGGAGGGTAGTGTACCGCACGTGAAGGACAGTAAGTGCGACCAGGACGCATGGGCGTGGATCGTTAGTTCATCGGAAGTAGTACTCCCACCGTCTAGGTGTGTACTAAGTCATCTTACGGAAACCAAATAATTCCAAAACACTTAGGCACGGTGCATTAACTTCTACCTCGTTTTTTGTTTCTTGACATTTCAACCAATAAGAGATAAAGGGTGTGCATGTTTTTCATGACTTGAGACTATGCAATACTATTAATTAGAAAATAAACATTAACGTTTCTCGGTTTCCCCTCCTCCTTGGTCACGGTGCACAGCCTAAGATGACTTACTCACCTAGATGGAGGGAGTAGTAGTTTTCTTCACTGTTTGTTAAATAAAGAGTTTCGTTTCGTACTTACACAATTTAAAATGATTGTTATGGAGAGAATAAGAAAACCACTCCACTATATATTAGTCGTATACACGAGAGTACTATATGGACGCAGCTTCATTGACTTAGTGCACCTGCCTTTGCGTTTATGACAGGTGGGACCAAAATGTGGCTGGCTCACGTGTCATACAGCCAAAAGCAGGGGCAATGAAGGCACCGGAGCTCAGTCCGTACTACAGTAGTATATATACAAGATGGAGCCTCAGTGCTTGTTCGCTAAGGTTTGCACTCTCCACACTCTCGCCGCACTACATATATGTATACACGTTGGAGGCTCAGCGTTCATTTGCTAGGTTTGTTATATTCACAGTCTCTCACCCTCTCTTCACCAGATCTAAACAAGACTGCGTTAGCCTCTTGTCTCTCTCTCCCCCTCACGGTTGGTGAAGGAGGCGTCCGTATCCCGTCGCACCGGGAAGGGGAGGAGGTGCAGCGTTCACTCTATCGCCTTCGGCGAGGGAGGCAATCCACTGCCGGCTGCGCTATTCTCTTTCACCCATTGCATGTGCAGGAGGGCCACCGACCCATCTTCCTCGCTGTCGTACATAGTGTGGGCAGATCCAGCCTCTCGCCGCATGCCTTGCCACATCCTGACGACCCTCAGGTATAAGTTTCTTTGAAAGCGTCGTTGATCTAGCTGCATGTGGATCTTTTTTGATCTGTTGTCAAATCTAGGTCTTGGTTCAAAGAGGAAAGAAGGGTGCGGTGAGCTGGAGCAAGAATCTAGGACGTGGTTCAATGAGGAAAGGAGGGATGGAAAGTAGTATAGACTGGCTATATAGTTGCTTTGTTGGTCGAAAAGGGAAAAAGGGGGTAACCCAGTACACACATCTGTAAGGAACCGATCTCTTTGTTGAAAAGGGAAATAAACTGGGGGGTCGGGTAGTTTGAGCAGGACTAGATTTGCTGCCCTCACATAGGAAAAAGGTTCAAAGAGAACAAATATGGTACCAATGCATATATGCTGCTTGGCTACATACTCTACATCACCCATTTATACGTGTGGACGCACATGGTGCTGGCACGTCCCATACAGCTATTTTGCTGTTGTTAATCTAAGAATGCCGCCGGAAAATTGAAGCAATGCCACTGTTAAAAGTAAAATACATTTTTTAACGAATGTTGTTTCAAGAGAATATCTCTGTTAATATGAATCAATACAACCATTTTAGAAATGCTACTATCCTACTTTGTTTTCCATCCAAGATAAGATAGATGCTTCTTTCTGTCACCGTTTGTTTCATCCTCCTTTATCGACAAGTAATTGTTTCCTTTTTTGCCTCTGTTAAAGCAGGGGTATCAATTCAACTTGTTGCTATTGCGACATTTTGCTTTGCTACTCGAAACACTTATGTTTTAAGAGTGTTTTGTGCAGTTCAACTTGAATGTCACATCGGTGACTTTGCTTAATTTTGGTGGAACTACACAAAAGGAGATCGAGATTTGTTTCCAGTCTTCGTGGCGAGTTGTTTCAAATCTTGGTCTCATCCACATGATGTGCAGTGTCCTTTGAGATGTTGTGCTACTTGTTTTGGTACTGTTTTAAATAAATGTTGAATTGAAGCTATTGTATTGCTGTCTTTTCCCATTAAGTAGTGAACAAAAATGGGACCAACCCAGACATGATGCTTGTTGCTTTGTTACAACAAATTCAACATCACCCCCTTTATAAGCCAGTAATTGATGCCACTCTCAGAATTAACTACTGAATCTTATTTCAAAACTACAACACTTGTTAGAGTTTGGCGGGATTACCATTTTTGTGGCCGCATGTTTCATCCTCCTTTATTAGCCAGTAATTGATTCCTTTTTGGCCGCTGTTTAAATAGGTATATCTATTCAACTTGTTGCTATTGCGACATTTTGCTTCGCTACGCGAAACACTTTGCTTGATTTTAGTGCAACTGCACAAAACGAGATTGGATTTCCTATTCGTGTTGGCAGATTTGTATTTTATCCTGGTGTTCTCATGAAAGGTCAGTACAGGCCTTCATCCACATGAATGTGTAGTGTGCTTTAAGATGTTGTGCTACTTGTATTGGTACTATTTTAAATAAATGTTGAATTGAAGCTATTGTATTGTTGTCTTTTCCCATTAAGTAGTGAACAAAAATGGGACCAACCCAGTCATGATGCTTGTTGCTTTGTTACAACAAACTCTGCATCACCCCCTTTATAAGTAGATGGAAGCACATATTGTTGTTGCGCCCACTCTCCCCTGGAACTGTGTATGCTTTTCGTTAATCTAATGTCGCTTGTAAAATTAAGCAATGCCACTCTCAAAATTAATTAACTACTGAATCTTAGTTCAAAACTGCAACACTTGTTAGGAATGGTACTATCCTACTTTGTAGTTCTTTCTACATGTTTAACCAAGGTATTGTTAAGATAATGTCTCTGTTAAAATGAATCAGTTGCATTGTTGGTACTTTTCTGCTTTGTCGTTCTTTATACATGTTGAAACAAGGCATTGTTAAGATAATGTCTCAGTCAATATGAATGAATCACACTGATGGAGAATTTCTACTCTCCTGTTTTGTTTCCCATTAAGATAAAGTAGATAAGTAGATGCTTTTCTTCTGGGAGTACAAGTCATCAACCGTTATTTCTCAGTAATTGTTTCCCTTATACCTATTGTTGCTTACAGGGATATCAAAATTAAAGCTTGGTTTTATTCTGACTTCGATTTTAGTTGAACTGCACAAAAGGAGACAATGTGTCCAAGGCAAACTACTGCATTACTGGGTCCAGTTGGTCGTTCCACTTTGCAGAAAGAAGAGTCACTGTTTGTGCTACATTACAGAAGGAATGACCAAGAAGCTTTACAGAGTATTATTAGACGCTGGTGACATGACTACTATGCAGAGAGCATTGGCAATTTAACAACACATGGAGTGCCCTGAGCAAAAAGTGCCCAAACAAGTACAAGAAGCTACGACAGGACTCCACGATCATAGGCATTACATATTTTGAATGCGAAAACCTTGTCAAAGTTTAATCATTTATGTTAGCAAGAATATGGTAGTTTAATATATTGGAATTGGAAAACCTTGTCAAAATTTGCTCATTGATGTTAGCCAGAAGACATGCATTTGATATTTTTGAGTGGGAAGCCCTTGCTGTGAGCAGCGTCGAGTGTTTTTCCTATTCCTGTGTTAAGTTTAGAAGTAAATAGTTACTTTGCTGAGATATTCATGTGTTAAGAGTTTGTTCTGAATATTATCTATGTAATGCCAGGCCTTGTGTTTGATTGCAAAGTTGAGCTTGGAATGTTGTGGCATGCGACATCACGAGCTGTTCATCGTGCCTCGTGAGAATAATGTGTCATATTGTTTTGCATGTCCATCTAATGCCATTGATTTTCTTGTTAAGAGGATCATCCTCTTATGTTGTTTCCGGGCTTAAGAAGTTCATTGTCTGATGTTTCATTCATAGCCTATATGACAAGTCGGGTAGGTTAGATGTGAAACCATATGATCTTCCGACCAACTCATGATATTAGGCTGTGATTGGATCGTCGTTTTCTAACCAAAACCGCTTGTAAAACTGACGCTTGTTAATAAAAGCAGATGGTCTCAGGAGAAGCACTTGGTTGGTCGATTTCGACTAGTAAAATATCAAAAGTACTTCACACACGATATAAATGCTGAACGACACTCGGATGATTGCTAATCCAGACATTAGCTGTTGTTTCAGCCTTGCCCATGGATAGCATGATACGCACGTCGTGCATGTATCGTCTGGTATTGTCGTCCATATAGCAGTGCTTGTAAAATATACACCGGTCTCTCAAATTACATGCGTAACCCGCCAGTTTTACTTACAGACCTCAGGCCCTTGGTTTCATTACGCCTATATTTTATGCGTTGTTTCCGATGACGAGTAAATAACACTTGTATGTTAATACAGGTTTGAAATAAACCAGAGCTCCCAAGCGCGGCCTTACCGTTTCATGCCGTCTCAATTTCTCGAAGGTGCTCATAGGTGCCCGATGATCCTGGCTTCCTGAATGAGCGGCGGGCGCTGTATCAGACCATCCGTATGGCCCGCGAGGCCCTCTCCGTTGTCCTTCGAGTTGTTGCGCTCGCCATGGCGTCAAGCATTGTTAACATCGTCAACGAACATGAGGATTCAGGAGATGACTTTATTTTGACTGGATGACACTAGGGACCCACTAGGGCCATAGTCGTACGTACGCAAGTGCCTCCTTATTATGTACAACTATATTTTTTTTGCTTTCTCCTGGTTTCCTGACATCACAGTCCCACACCATTGTCAACCTATGTAGTCAATATAAACGAGATAATTGCACAAGGTGCGGCCGACAGCTGGGACCAAGCAGCTCGAGCAGTATTTGTGTTTTTGAGGCATGAGCACTGCAGAATTTTTCTTGGCGATGATTTCGTTGTTGTTCAGAGGAGAGCAGGGTATTAACTGGGCGGGCTGTGGCCCGTCTAGACCAGGCAGATATCCAGCCCAGATACTTATTTTTTCAAGACGAAAATGGCTAGCCCAGCTATACATTTTTTTGAGGAATACCCACGCAAGGTCAACTTGTTATTCTCCGCCCCGCTGGGCTGCAAATCTTTCCTAGGAGGGATGCATAAGGCTTAATAGGAAAATGGGCTTTTAAAAAATAATAAATGGGATGTAATTATAAAAACTGGGCAGTAACTATAAAAAATACACCAAACACGAAATTAGTTTATAAAATATTATTTATGGATTTTGAAAATCTTAAATTTTCATTGTTGCGCGCAATGTCTCATTGGATTTTTACGTAATACAAATTTATATTTAATCTGACTAGAAATTTCGGGATAAAAATATTTCGGATCCCCTCAAAATGTGGGAAATTTTATTGAATTCTGTCTTCAATGGTTGGTTGAAATTATTAATCGTTGTCCTAGCTAGAAAATGGGATGTCCTTTTAATAAAATGTAAATGGGCTGTAGTAAATTCCATTAGAATTCAAAAATGGGTTGTACATTCTTACAAATTGCAAATGGGCTATAAGTTCTCTGCCACACACTTGTGGGCCTACTAAGTGACGCGTCCCCTAAAAAATAAGTTGACGCATATGCAAGGCTTTGTCAACTTATTATAGTCAAGACACGGTTCTAGCAGCAGTGGCCATTGGATGTCTATCCAACGGATGTCGTGCTTCTTTTTCAATCTCGGATATTCTTAGCTTCGGCCGCACAAAAAATGATTCCTCCCCCTGACATATGGTCGCACCGTTTCGGGGGCTGACCTGTGGGCCTACTAAGTTGGAGCGTACTAAGGGCTTTGTCAACTTAATCAATATAAATGATTCTAGCTTCAGTGACCGTACAATGTCCATCCAATGGCCGTAGTGCTTCTTCAACCTCTGGTCTTCTTGCTCCAGCCGCCCAAAGCAGCGCCAGTCGTGCGCCTGCTCCTGCCTCCCGTGGCCGGCTGTCCTGCCGTGGAGGCCTCACCGCCCCCATACTACTCCCACCGCTGGCCAGGCCATCCCTCCACTCACCCACACCCCCTGTTATTCTACGGCGACGGCAGCCTCACACCACAGCCGAACCAGTGAACCCTCATACTCCTCTCCGTGCAGGCTTCCACTGTTGTGTCTTCCCCGGCACTGTGTCGTCCCCTTCCTAGGGCTCGCCGTCGTCCACCACCCTGGTGCTCTCGGCGTGGCATGGTCAACGTGGTCAACCACCGACTTCCATCGGAAGAGTACTATACATGGAGAGGCTGACAGCTGGGTCCATAGCGGCCGCAAGAAAGTGCCTCCTTATTACGCGCAAAATAATTATTCCTCCACCTGACAGCAGGGACCCATCGAACAGGCCACCTTATTTCACGAAAAAACATTTCCCCCCTGGCTGCTCGGACCCACCGGATGGGCCACCGTATTTCGCGAAAAAAATGTTCCCCCCGCTGTCAGCTCGGACCCACCAGAAGTGCCTCCTTATTACGCAAAAAAAAATGAATACCCCCCTGCTAGCTGGGACCCACCTTGGTGGGAGGCTGACTTGTGGGCCTACTAAATTGACGGGGACGGAGGGCTGTGTCAACTTAGTCAATATGAACGATTCTAGCTCAAGTGACCGTATGATGTCCATCCAACGGCCGTAGTGCTTCTTCAACCTCTGGTCTTCTTTCTCCAGCCACCCAAAGCAGCACCGGTCGTGTCGCCTGCTCCTGCCTCCCGTGGCCGGCTGTGCTGCCACGGAGGCCTCACCGCCCCCTACTATTCCCATCACTGGCCTGGTCCTGCGGCGACGGCAGCCTCACACCGTAGCAGAACGAGTGAACCCTCATACTCCTCTCCGCATGGGCATCCACTGCCGTGTCTTCCCCGGCTCCGCGTCATCCCCTTCCTAGGCCTCGCCGTTGTCCACCACCCTGGTGCTCTCGACGCGGCGTGGTCAATATGGTCAAGGAACGACTTCCATCGCACGTGGACTGTACGTGGAGAGGCTGACAGCTGGCTCCACGGCCGCAGCAAGGAAGTGCCTCCTTATTATGTGGAAAATAATGATTCCTCCACCTAACAGCAGGGACCCACCAGACGGGCCATCGTATTTTGTGAAAAAACGTTTCCCCCCTGACTGCTGGGACCCACCAGCTACATCTTCGCACGCAAGGAAGTGCGTCCGGACAAAAAATATGATTCGCCCCCCTGACTGCTGGGACCGACCAGCTACATCTTCGCACGCAAGGAAGTGCGTCCGGGCAAAAAAAACAAAACAATTCGCCCCCATGACTGCTGGAACCCACCAGGTACATCTTCGCATGCACGGAAGTGCCTGGCAGTCGGGACCCACCTGGTCGAAGCGTACGTAGCGTTGTCATTCTGGTCGCGAATGTGTACGTACATATATACTGGTCGATGTAGAGGCGCGCACGTGTCATAGTAGAGGCGCGCACGTAGCATGTACACGTACGTACAGCGGCCAGTGTGCAAGAAAGAAAATACGGCCACGTATGTGTACATACGGGCGGGGTCTCGAACGCCTACTCGCGCATATGTACGGCCAACGCTTGTGTACTTGGCTGAGTCAGAAAGGAGAAATAGCGTCGTCGTCGTGTTCATGGGGAGGCAATGGAATGCGTCGTGTTCATGGGGAGGCAATGGAATGTGTCGTGTTCCTCGGGAGGCAACGGAACGTGTGGGAGCCAACCGGCTGGGTCGGAACGGAATGTGTCATCATGTTCATCGGGAGGGCTTGGATGGAATAGGCGATGGAAACGAGGCCTGGCGTACCGCAGAACGGAGGAAACGGCCTTGAGTTCGACCGGCCACGTTCGAAACGGGATCCTGTTCATCGGAAGGGGTCTGGCATACCGCAAAACAGAGGAAACGGACCTCCTACGGTCAAAACGGGGGTCCTGTTGATTGGGAGGGGTGTGGCGTACCGCAAAACGGACGAAATGGACTTGTGTTGGAGCGCTATGGTCGAAACACGGGTCCTATTGATCGGGAGGGGTGTGGTGTACCGCAAAACGGACGAAATAGACTTGTGTTGGAGCGCTACGGTCGAAACGGGGGTCCTCTTCATCGGGAGGGGTGTGGCGTACCGCAAAACGGGACTCCACGGGATATTGTTCATCTCCACCGTCGACCTCCTCCAGCCTCCACGGGCTACCGTCAACCTCCTCCAGCCTCCACGAGCTCCTGTTCATCCAGCCTCCACCGCGCGCTACTCCACCGGCTACTATTCAACCACCCCTCCACGGGCACCCCTCCACTGTCTACTCTTCAAACAGCCCTCCACGGGGTCGTCCTGTTCATCCAGAGGCAATGCCACGGGGTCCTGCATCCACCCCCACCGCTCACTGTTCATCCACCCCCCCCCCCCCGCAGTGCTCACTGTTCATCGAGAGAGGCAGCATCGATCGGGTTCAGTTAGCAGCAGTAGAGAAGGAATTGCTCAATCGGGTTCAGTTAACAGCCATCGATCGATCGCTTGGGTTCAGTAACACGTAGCCTACAGTGCAATCGCTCGGGTTCAATTAGAGCCCAACGCCCTCGCTCGGGTTCAGTTAGAGCCAAGCCTCGCACACACATGCGTACGTGTATGAGAGAAACACGCATTGCTCGGCCCCCGACCACCCACCATAACCGGGAACTCCCTGAAATTTTCCTCGCCCTCGCTTCTACCACGGTTTTTTCCGTCATGGATGGCCCAAAGAATGTCATGCAGCTGCGTCTCCAGCCCACCCAGGATGAAAAGCCCATTTTTTGTCATGATTTTTTGTCATAGAAGTAGGATCCCACCACATCTATGATGATACCGGGTTTTGTCACAATTATCATCATAGAAGTGTCATATGTATGCTAGAAAAAGTTTTGTTCGGCCCAAAATGTCACGGATGTGTCTTTTTTTTGTAGTGTATCAAGATAAACATGAAGTGATTCGTTAAAACATTGAAATACTTTGGATATTAGTTGCACTACTAATAATGAATCACAAAAAGCCTCAATATCTGTAGCACCTATGACAAACAACATCTCTAAACCGAATAACAAAGCTTCATATTCGGCCTGATTATTTGTGCAGAAATACTCTAAACGGCATGAGGCTTCAAAAACAGCACCATGAGGAGATATATAAACAACACCAACACCTTGGCCATTGCTACAAATTTAACCATCAATATATAATCTCCATAGTATTAAAAAGTGTGTTCGCACATGAACACGACACTGTGTACCCTCGATGCCACGGGTGATGCACCGCAGCTCACGTCCAAGGAGACACGCCAGAAGAGCGGTACGCAAGACAATTCGGCGGGCGCTTTTGTGGACCCGAAACCCCACACGCCCGGGAGGGACCCCGTCTGGCCGCGCGGCGGCTATGGGCTGCCCTAGGTCAACCTGATCGCCCCTAGGGCCTCGAGGTTTGCTGCCCTGCAAATGAAGAACAAGCGAAGAACAAGGAAGATGAAGAACAAGGGAGAGAGATAAAAGTAAGGTAAAAAAGTGGTAGATGTGTAGTTCGATTGTGCGTTGTTCAATCGGGCATCACCCCTTAGCTATATAAGAGGCGGCTGGACTTCCCGTGCTAGTAAGAGGCGGCTGGACTTCCCGTGCAAGGGAAGACTTCAATTCGCGTCCAAAACCCTAGTCCAACTCGGATTTATTTGGTCCGAACTTTCCAAAACTGTTCGGTAAAAACTGGCAGCACCTTGCGGGTTGCTTTTTGGTAATAAATGACCTCAGATGAAAACGTGCTCAAAAGCAATTTTGACCGTTTCGACGAGAAGAACAACTTTCATGTTTGACGTTTTTGATCAAAGGCCATCTTGAGGGGGTTTTCAGCTCTTTTCCGAAGTCTACAACAGAGAAATTCAAAACCCGGATGGTTGTCCCCGGAGTGTCCGGCCATCTACTATAGCAGCATCTTGTATTGGTTGTAACTTTTGCATACAAATTCTGATTGAGATAGTTTTTATATCAAATTCAACCGTTTTAATGAGACGCACATCTTTCATGTTGAAACTTTTTTCCATTTGAAGCCACCTTAATTGGGTTTCAAGACATTCTTTAATCTGGTGTCAACATGAGCATCTCTGAAGTTGTCATAACTTTTGCATCCGAGATCCGTTTTAGACCATCTTCATATCCATCTTGATCTTCTCGAAGTGAGCCATGTCATGGTGACTTCCAATAATAAGTTTGAATTAATCTTGACATAGCTTCAAGCTACTCTTTATAATCATGCCACTTTTGAGCATCAACACATGCCCCCTTGTTTTTTGGCAAAGCTAGCATGCTGAAAAAGAACTTGTACCGTGTTGGTTCTAAGGACGATGTCAACACTCCATCGGCCATTTATATACTTAGGGTGATAATTATATATTGGCCAACATTTTTTTTCAATCCTTGATGCAAACTTGGGCAAAACCTTCTCAACTTCATTAACAATCCGATGATAAAGTCCCATAGATATGTATCTCAAGGTCATCCTCCGAACCATATTGTTTACCCTTTTGCTAGGATTTTGTAGATAATCAACAATAAACTTACTCCAATCCTTACTTCACCTGCATAAAAATTTCATTAGTGGCCAAAGCTGTGGACTTCGGTTCGGCCTTACCTATGTTGAAGTGACTAAGCATCGACTACTGAGAGAAATGAAATACACCATGATCAACATAGTAGTCGGATGCTTGTTGTGCCAATTCTTTTGAATTGTCATGTCTAAATATATGAGCAATTTTAAAGCAAACCAAGGTAAATTTTGCATCCAGACATACCTCAAGATAAACTATAAGTGATTCATCAAAACATTGATAACACTTGGATATTTGTTGCACTACTCATAACGAATCACCAAAAGCCTCAATATGTATAGCACCTATAGCAAGTAAAAGATTCAATCTGAATAACAATGCATATTCGGCTCTGATTAATCGTGCATAAAAATATTCTAAGCGGCATGAGGCTTCAAAAATAGTACCATAAGGAGATATATAAACAACAACAACACTTTGGCCATTGCTACGAATTGAACCATCAAAACATAATCTCCATAGTACTAGAGAGACCAGGATAATATCAATATTATGCATGTCATTAATCCGATGTTTAGTAATAAAATCAGCTATGATTTGGCCTCTTATAGATCTCAAAGATGCATAAGCCAAATCATATCGAAACAAAGTATAAGCTCACTAGCCAATTCTGCAACTATGAATTGGTCGATGCAGCATATATTCAATGTCGTCAGTCATGATGTCTGAACTGCATTCAAATATAAATATAAATTTCCATGAGCACGTACCTTGTCTCGCTCTCCAATGGAACTAAGGATGATGTTAGAATACTAAAATGGCCATGCATTGACATACTCTTAGGACGATAGATAAATATCGGCCATTACCATGTAAACTTCGTTCAAAGCACATATAGCTAAAACAAACAAATGAAATGACAAATCAAGTATTTTGGCCCTTTGGATCAGCAACAAACTTGTAGCTAATCAAATATATAGTGACTTGGTAATACCTTTCATGATGTAAGAAATTATATTGCATCCATGGATCTGAACAAATCCATGGAGGGTAACTGATTATATCTAGGGACGAATTCCATGGCAAAGGCATCAATGGCATGGTTGAATAAAATGGATGATGTACTAACCGAAGATTTTGATGTTGTGATGCACACCTTCAGCTTAATTGTTTGTTACTTCCATCCTTCTCTTTCTTCACTTTTATTATACTTGTTACAATGGAAGCATGCCCATCATTTTTGTTTTGACTGATCCTCTTGGGAACCAAGCCATGTTCTTCTTTTTCAGCTCTTGTGCACTAAGATTTTGTAATTCCTTCTTTTCCAATACGATAAGCCGAGTGGGCACCTCGGTTGTAATTCTGTTTCAACTAATGGCAACCCATTTTTGGCCTTGTGCACCCTCAACTTCTTTTCTTCAGATTTGGCACTCTGATTTTTAACAATTGATTGCGTCACTTCTTTGGCTTTTGTATCCAATGTTAATACTTTTAATTAGCTCTTTCTTATTTGACATCAAATCTGAAGTAGCACACTTACGACCATCTCTCTTGACCCGGTATACATGCTTGACCACTTCTTTATTCTTCGTTGAGCTCTGGACCGATTTCTTATGATTGAAACGGTCTTTAACATGTGATTGTTCAAATGTTGATCTTCTCAGAGCTGCATAATATTGGTGAGAGGGTCTAAAATAAGATGGAGAATGCGCCCTTGTATCATACCTGTCCCATGATGGATATGATTCTATATGATCATAGGGAGGCATCCACAGCATTGGCATTGACGGACCAAAATAAGGATATGAATATGTCGCATTAAAATTCTCATTTTGCCAATACCAATCCTCATATTTGTGCCTTGGAGGTGATTTTGGATTCTTTGCATGATTTATCCGATAAGCATTCTTATCTTCACTCTTCTTTTGATATTTTTCCAATAGTTCAGCAAAGGTGATTTTTGATCTCTTACACTAGCGCTTATTTCGGCCTTTGTTTCCATTTGGTTTGCTTTCATCGATTAATGGATTTGCTTGCTGCCCCCCAGCCCTTGGCGTCTCCATTATAGCTTCAATGGAATTCTCGCCCTCAAGATTATGTTCATTATGCTCTACAACAACTTCTTTACTTGAAAGCTTGATACCATCACCTGCAGTTTTTACCTTCTCATTAAATGGATCGGCTTGAAGCAGCCGATGAAAAAACTTTTTTCCATTGGGACCAATCGGAATAGACTGGTCATCTCTTGGTGTTTTAACAAACTTCAATCATCCTTTTTCAATGGTTGATTTAACTATTTGACAAAACATGTTGCAATCCTCAAAATTATGCTTGAACGAATCATGCAACTTACAATAGATTCGCCCTTGGATAGATGGCTCAACATGGCGATCAAGAATTCTAATATAATTATTTGTCAACAAAAAATCAAAGATTTGATGACACATTTTTGAATTGAAGGTATACTTCTTATTCTTGAGTCGATCTTGTCGTGAGAACGGCTTTGTAACTAAGCACATGAATCATTCAGATTTGGAGTCTTCCCATTCGGCTATGCATTGTGTTTTGCACTCTATCTCCGATGTCCTTGGATAAGATATTACATCATCATCGGTTTTCTCAATAGAATTTAACCTTGGCTTTAAATTTCTGAAACAAAGATAGTTGGAATATACATGTCTCAATTGGTACCATGTGTAAGCCAAGTGAGAAATAAGAAAGCTACCCAATTGGATATGAACTTTAGATAAAGCAATGGGGAAAGCCTTGGTTGCAATAATAAGCCTCTATCGGTCTCTATGAATGGGACAATAGGTTGACCGATATGTTCTATAACAATTTTATTGCTAATAAGTAAATTAGCCTTGTTCATTGGTCTTTCAAAGTTACTTTTGAGAATATTTCTTATAGATGCATCAATAATGAAGATGCGACCAAATCGGAATATCGGTAAATCACTTGCTAGACATACCCTTTCAAACACGTTGCGAGACCATGATGGTTGCATTACTTGAACGATATGTTGTTCCTCTTTCAAATAGCTCCCCAACACCTAATTGCCCTATTTTTCTAGAACAGATTCAGCATACGTAATATTTTATTCGGTCTTTTCAATAACCGAATTAACTTTGTTATCCGAACACCACCTTTTTTATAATTCTATCCACACCCAATGCTTTCTCTTTTTGATATAATCTAGCTTGGATTGCAGCAGAATTAATATGCTTCCTATCAGTGTACAGAAGTATGGGTTCTACTTTGCACCCCTCTACCTGTGCATGGGCAGTCGGAGACACGCCCAAGACCACACCTGGCATGGCAAGGGAAGGAGGCCGAGGCCACAAGGCGGTCAAAGAAACGACAAGACAGAAAGAGCAAGAGGGCGAGGTGGACTCCCCCGGCAAGACCCTTGCCGGGGCAGCCCTCGTAGCCATGGCAAGATCCTTACCAGGGGCGACTTCCCAATGCCAGCAGAGTGCGACACCCTTGAGCCCCAGGTTTTCCAACACCACCAACCACATTGGGACCAAGGCTTAGGAGGCGCCTCGGCGATGGCATGCAGATCTTTGTGAAGGCAAGGAACACTCCAAGTCAGATGAGGATTAGAAGACGACGAACCTCGGCGAGATCCTTGCCGAGAAAACCCACAAGACCTTCGGCAAGATCCTTGCCGAGGACGACCACGACGCCACGGCAAAACCCTTGCTGGGGCCCCAGAAGGGCCCTTGCCGAGGACATCCATGGGCTCACAGCCAGGGCCACGCCCGCCAAGTTTCCACCGCCGCTCCCATGCAACTGCCAGCCCACCAGCTAGGCAGGCACCTGCGTGTCGACGTGAGGCTTCCAAGCCAACTCAGCGCATGCCTACGTGGTGGCATGCAAATCTTCATGAAGGCCCTACCACTGCGCCACCTCAGCAGCCTGCGAGCCTACATGGTGCTGACCGCCTCGTTGGCCCGGGCGCGTGTCGAAGCAGGGCGAGGCGGCGGTAAAGTGAGAGGGACACCTAAGGGGCGCATTGAATGTGTTTTGTCCTGTAATGGCTAAGTGATAAGCTGAGCCACAGTATACCGATGCCACCTCTTGTGTGCCACCGTGGCTATCCCCTTGACTATAAAAGGAGGCCCGAGGCATGCAGGAGAGGGATTCGAACCCTTGGACAAGTTACACTCATCGTAGCTAGTTTAGGAACTCCAAGAACACTGACATACATACCAAAGTAGGACTAGGGTATTACGCATCCTCGTGGCCCGAACCTCGGTAAATGAACTGTGTGCTTGTGCTGACTGCCGATCCCGCTCTTCTCATGACTCCGCGCCCCACAACCGTAGTAGGGATTCCCGTGATCCCATAGGTGTCATTTCCACCGACATCTTTGGCGCGCGAGGTAGGGGGCGCAGTTGTGAGAATCTGGTTTAGTAGCTAGTCGAACAGCTCTTTGTCGCCATGGCTCCCAAGAGGAAGACGACCACGGCGATCCGTTCATCCAGGACCGGACTGCCTGTACCGGTGCGGACCAGTAGTGAGCCAGTCGCAGAAAGAACACGTGGCGCGACCCGCGAACACTCACATCACCTTGGCAGTCCGGGCCTTGCGAGCGGCGTCGTTCATGCACCAGGCGACAGGGAGCACACCGCAAACTCCAGAGACGGAGTTGGGCCCCCTGCAGGCGGTGCGGGGCCCTCCAGGGGTGTCGCCATGCCGCCCTACGGCGGCGCGGCGACC
Organism: Triticum aestivum; assembly: GCF_018294505.1. NCBI lineage: Eukaryota > Viridiplantae > Streptophyta > Magnoliopsida > Poales > Poaceae > Triticum > Triticum aestivum. The sequence goes on from NC_057810.1 coordinate 577,926,912, forward strand.
TCCAAGACACCAACACCGGCGCCCACGGCGCGTTCTTCCCAAGTTGTGTGCGATGAGCAGCGCCACCCCGCTGGTGACCCTGGGCGCCGCCCTAGGAAGAGTCCCGCGCGTCCATCACGGGACGAGGAAGGCCAGCATGCACGCCGACGTGCTGGCGAAAATGGCGGACAGCCACAGGGCCATGATAGAGCTCCTTCTAACATAGTTAGAAGTCGAAGCGCATCACGGTCCACGCAGCTGTCGCCACCGCCCACACCAGTAGAAGCTCTTGCGCGCGCACTTGCTCCTCGACTTTCCTCCTGCTGCGGAGAGGCTCGACGAATGGAGAGCCACTGTCCGGAGCCTCGTCGGCATCGCCAACAAAGATGAGCCGTGACCAGCGGGGGCCCGTAGGCCATCGCTCCATCAAGCCACCGCCTGCCAGCGGTGGAAGGGCCGGGGGCGATGCAACCACGGTGCATTCTCCTCCCCCACGCCAGCCACCGAGGGTGTCGATCCATCGTGATGACGCTCATGATGTTATCTCTGTAGCATCGTCCGATCCGCAGACCCACCGCGACCAGCTTCAAGTTCTTCGGGAGCGAGCCCTTGAAGACGCTCGAACCACCATCGAGCGTTGGCGTGATGCACTCCACCAGTCAGACAGGCGGGCAGGTCCCCTATGGATCACCCGGCACCAGGAGGTTACGGTGGCCTACCCTATGAGGTGGGTTGTCTGGCCTACACCCGTGAGCTGCGGCAGTTCCAGTGGCCCTCCCACCGCATGTTCAGAGTTCCTCAGCATCTACACCATCGCGATGCAAGCTGCTGGAGCCCACGATGATAAGGTGCTTGCCAATTACTTCCCTTTGGCACTCAAGCCCAATGTCATGTCATGGTTGATGAACTTGCCGGTGGACTCCATTCCCACCTTGGTCGGATCTGTGCCATGAGTTTGTTGGCGCCTTCACTGGAGGCCATCAAGCTCATGGCCAGGCAAGCGATCTGCATATTATCCCCTCGAAGGAAGGAGAAACCTGCGCAAGTACATCCAAAGGTTCAGCCGAGTGTAGTATAACATCCCAGACGTTCATCTCACCGCCGTGATTAGTGCATTCCATCAAAATGTGCATAACCGCAAGATGCATGAGGAGCTGGCGATGAACAAGGTTAGGGATGTGGCCAAACTTTATGTTCTGGCCGATAGGTGTACTCGGGCGGAAGAGGGGAGGAAGTACCCCGGAAAGGACGCCGGCGCCGAAACCGACTCTATGGACGACGACACCACTGCCCTGACGAAGAAGGGCCGGTGTCGTAATAGGGCTGTCGAGGGGTCCGGCGACACCGGCGTCGCCAAGAAGGCCAAGGCGAGCGACCCCGGCAAGGAAGTTGCCAGGTGCGCCGCTTGTTGGTCCTTGGAGGCTACCGACAAGCGAGAGGGCTCAGACAAGCAGTATTGCAAGATCCACCACACCAAAGGCCACGATCTCCAGAACTACCCACAAGTTGAGCTGCTCGCTGAGAAGCAGAAAGCTGAATATGAGAGGCGGGACAAGGAGAAGGGTCAAGACGGTGCCGAAGGGTCCGGCAAGAAGCATAGCGGCCAAGGAGGCCACCATAGGAAAGATAACCAGCAAGAGAGGCCCGCCCGGGGCCGCGACAAGAAACAGGAAGACGATGATCATGACAAGGACGACGAGTCCGGCGACCACGAGTTTCCGAAAGCTACATAGGCCATGTGCGTCGATGGTGGTGCCTCGCTGCACACCTCTCACTGCCAACTCAAGCAGTGGGCGCATGACATCACGGCGGTGGAGCCGTTACTCGATGCACGGAAGCCGCTGAAGTGGTCCAGCACACCTATCATCTTTGACACCGAGGACCACCCTGATCGCACAACCGCGGTCGGGTGTTGTTGTTGGTTTCACCAACAATCCGCAACCTCAAAGTGACGAAGATGCTAGTTGACGGCGGGGCCGATCTGAACTTGATCTCGCCGGTCGTCGTCAAAAGGCTGTCGATTCCTGATGGAGACCTCGAAGAGACGGGCACGTTTCACGGGGTCAATCCGAGGAGAAGCCAGCCATAGGGTAAGTTCATGCTGCCCGTGACGTTTGGCGGAGAGCCGAACTACATGACAGAGAGGATTGTCTTCGATGTTGCCGAGATCCCCTTGCCCTACAATGGGATCCCTGGCCGCCCGGCACTCACCAAGTTCATGGCGGCGTCACATGACGCCTACAACACGCTGAAGATGCCAGGGCCGATGAACATCATCACCGTCCCCTCCGACAAGAAGGACGCGCTGATCTGCGCCGACCAACTCTACCAGGAAGCAGTTGCAGCAGCTGCCGCTAAGGCACTTGCTCCTGTCGCTGGAGTCCCGGGAGGGAAGAAGACCGGTGAGACCTCTTGCACACACTCCGGCAAGCTCACCTCTCCAGAGTGTTGTGCTCCCGTCGAGGACGTGCCAGAGAGCTCCACCGGCAAGAGCAAGAAGTCCAGAGCTGCACCACCAGAGACCAAGAAGGTGTCCGTCAGAGAGGACGGCACGGGGGAAGGGGAGCTTTCACCATAAGCTCCACCCTCAACAACAAATAGGAAGGCGAGCTCGTCACTTTCCTGCGGGTGAAGGTCGATGTGTTTACGTGGTAGGCATCTGACATTCCCGGCGTTCCCAGGGAAGTGATTGAGCACCATCTTGTTGTTTGTCCTCATGCGTGGCCCATCAAGCAGAAGGTCAGGAAGCAAGCTTTGGAGAGGCAGGAGTTCATCACGGAAGAGATCAAGAAGCTAGAGGCGGCAGGCTTGGTAAGAGGGGTACTCCATCCTATGTGGATGGCCAATCCGATGGTGGTGCGCAAGGCAAACGGGAAGTGGAGGCTGTGTATTGATTACACAGATATCAATAAGGCTTGTCCAAAAGATCCTTTTCAATTGCCGTGCATCGACCATATTGTTGACTCCACAGCCTGGTGCGACCTGTTATCATTCCTTGACGCCTTCTCAGGCTACCACCAAATTTTCATGACAAGAGAATATGAAGAGAAGACAACATTCATCACCCCATGTGGTACGTATTGCTTTTTACGGATGCCTTTCGAGTTGAAGAGTGTTGGCTCGACCTTTGCAAGAGCAGTCCAAATTGGTTTTGAGCCCCAGCTACATAGAAATATGGAAGCTTATATGGATGACATAGTGGTCAAAACCAAGGACAAGGCGACACTTGTGCAAGACCTGGAAGAGACGTTTGCAAATTTGCGCAAGATCAACCTCAAGTTGAACCCTAAGAAGTGTGTCTTCGGTGTCCCATCCGACAAGCTTCTAGGGTTCTTTGTGTCGCATTGTGGGATTGAGGCGAACCCAGACAAGATTAAGGCCATCGAGCAGATTGAGGCACCTAAGTGGATCAAGGATGTGGATCGGCTCACTGGCTGCGTCGCCACCATGAGCAGATTCATCTCCAAGTCCGCTGAGCGTGCCCTTCCCTTTTTCAAGATCTTGAAGAAGGCGGGCCCAATGGAGTGGACCCCGGAGGCCGAGGCAGCGCTGCAGGATTTAAAAAAATACCTCTCCTCCACCCCAGTGCTAGTTGCGCCCAAACCACAAGAGTCGTTGCTGCTGTATCTGGCAGCAACGAATCAAGTGGTTAGCGACGAACTAGTGGCGCAGAGGGAGGTCGACGAAGAGGCAGCGGCAATGGCAGAGTTGATGGATGTCAAGCCAAAACTTTCCCCAGCAAGGCATGATCCCGGCAAGGATGAGCCCCCGGCAAGGTCTGGCACCAGTGCGACAGGTCCCACGCAACTAGGTGAAGTGCTGTAGAAGAAGAAGATGATGCAGCACTCGGTTTACTTCATCAGCTCCCTCTTACAGGGGGCTAGGTCGAGGTACTCCGGTGTGCAAAAATTGCTCTTTGACCTCCTTATGGCCTCAAGGAAGCTGCGTCATTGCTTACAAGCACACGAGATCACCGTCGCCACCCGCCTCACGTTGCAACGGATACTGCATAACCCATATGCAACGGGGAGGATTGCGGAATGGGCCTTGGAGTTGTCAAGCTTTGGGTTGAAGTTCGAAAGCACCTCGACGTTTTAGAGAAGAGTCTTGGCGGAGTTCATTGTCGAATGGACCTCGACGCCCAACGAAGAGGTCAAGGAGACCACTCTCTCTAGTAAGGAAACTAGTCGCAACTGGATTATGTACTTTGATGGGGATTTTTCGTTACAAGGCGCCGGTGCTGGTGTGCTGCTCGTTGCACCCACCGGAGAGCACCTAAAGTACGTGGTCCAGATGCACTTTCCCACGGAGATGTCGACAAACAACACTGCTGAATACAAGGGGTTGCTTGCCGGTCTCAAGATCGTGGCAGACCTCGGGGTCAAGAAGCTCATCATCAGGGGTGATTCACAGCTTGTCGTCAGACACATCAACAGGGATTATCAAAGCCCGTTGATGGAAGCTTACATGGATGAAGTGAGAAAACTGGAGGAGTGCTTTGATGGTATACAGGCAGAGCATGTCCCCCGATTGGAGAACGACATTGCCAACTACCTATCGAAGCGCGCTGCCCTCAAGCTACCTGTGGAACCATGTACTTTTGTGCTTCGGTTAACTCAACCATCCGTTGAACCATCAACATAGCAGAACAAGTGAAGGAAGTCAGGCCCCGACAAGTACTTCCCCACCAAGCTCCCTGGAGCCGCAGGCGAAGATGTTGCCGTGGACACCGAGCCTACCATGGGGCAACCGACTCCGGCGGGGCACCAAGCCCTTGACGTGGAGGCAACAGTTCCCACGGCAGAGGAAATTCCTTTGGTCCTTGTCGTCGAGCCACATGCTCTAGCATGGGCGCATCATACCGTCCAATTTCTCCAAACAGGGGAGCTTCCTCAGGAGCAGGAAGAAGCAGAGAAAGTAGCCCGCCGGTCTGCCCTGTACCAGTTCGTTGACAATGTTCTGTACAGAAAAGGACCATTGGAGTGCAATTTAAATGCATCCCCCGGGAGGAAGGACTGGAGCTGTTGGCAGAGATACATGGAGGCATATCTGGCTCCCACATAGGGTTGAGGGCCCTTGCTGGCAAGGCTTTCTGGCAAGGTTTCTTCTGGCCCACTGCCCTCCAAGATGCAACTGCACTAGTAAGCAAGTGTGAAGCGTGCCGGTTCCATTCAAAGAAGCTTCATCAGCCAGCTCAAGCCTTGCAGACAATCCCTCTCTCCTGGCCATTCTCGGTTGGGGGCTCAACATACTAGGCCATTTTCCCCGCGCCATCGGGGGCTTTGAGTACTTGTACGTTGCAATCGACAAGTTCACAAAGTGGCCAGAGGTGGAAGCAGTGAGGAAGGTGACCGCACAGTCAGCTGTCAAATTCTTTAAGGGGCTAGTTTGCCACTTTGGTGTGCCAAACAGAGTCATCACCGACAACAACACATAGTTCACAAGCCACACCTTCATGCAATACATTGGAGACCTCGGCAGCAAGGTCTATTTTGCTTCCGTGGCACACCCCCGAAGCAACAGCCAAGCAGAGAGGGCAAATACTGAAGTACTGCGTGGCCTGAGGATGAAGACTTTTGACAGGCTGCACAAAAGCGGAAGGTGCTGGAATGATGAGTTGCCGGCGGTTCTTTGGTCGATCAGAACAATGTCAAATCGAGCCATCGGCCAGACACCCTTTGCCCTAGTTTACGGGGCAGAAGCAGTTCTCCCCATGGAACTCATATATGGGTCACCTCGAGTGCTCGCTTATGATGAGCTTGAGAAAGAGCGTTTGCGGCAAGATGACGCGACGTTCCTCGAGAAAGATCGTCTTCAGGCGGCTGTGAGAGCAGCACACTACCAGAAAGCCTTGCGCCGCTACCATAGCCGCAAGGTTCATGCCCGAAGCTTTGAGGAAAGCGACCTTGTTCTTCGGCGCATTCAGTCGGCCAAGAATTCCAACAAGTTGTAACGTCCCAGATTCGATGCGCCAGATGTCTTCCAGTTATTCGCCGTGGCTTCCATGTCATTTGCTTGCGTGTTGCATTTTGCCATGTCATCATCTGCATTTCATCTGCATGGTTTTCAAAACATGCATCCGTTCGGGTTCCCCTGGTTCTCTCCGTTGTCCGTTCTGAGCCCAACCACACTCGCACGTGCCCCGTCGCCCCCTCTCGTACCTTGTTTCATGAGTGGGAGAAAAACGTTCTCAGAATGGACTGAGATTTGCCGAGTGGCCTTGGTATATCACCGGTAGACCGCCCGTCAAATTTCGTTCCATTTGGAGGTCGTTTGATGCCCCAACGGTTAACCGAGTTAACCGAAAATCCCCTTTCTCTTGCAGCCCAGCACCTCTTCCCACAACCCACATAGCCCAGCTAACTCCCCTCCATGCTCTCGGTCATTCGATCACGATCGTGTGGGGGAAAACCGCTCCCCATTTGGACTCTCCTAGCTCCCTCTACCTATAAATATGTGCCTCCTCCCGAAATCCCGGATGAAACCCTAGCCCATCTCCTCCCACCGCGCCGGACATGTCCGCCACCCTCCGGACGAATCGCCGTCGCCGCCTGCAGCCAACGGGGGCCTGCCACTTGGCGCACCCATCGCCCTCGCGCCACCGGCCTGCCAGGCCCGGGACGGGCCCCCCGAGCCCGCGCGTCCGCTCTGTCGCCCGCTCGTCCCTGCCCCGCGCCCCGCCGCCAATTCGCCACCGGCCGCCGCCTCCGCGGCCACTCCACCACCGGCCTTCACCGCCCGCCTCCGCCCTGCCGCCCGGCGACCCTCGTCGCCGCCCGTGGGACCGCGTCTCCCCGTCGCTGTCCTGCCTCGCCCCGGGCCGGATCCGGCGAGATCCGGCCGGAGCGCCCCGTCCCCGCCTCGCCGGCCTCTTCCTCAGCTCCGGCCACTTCCTTGCGTCCTTCTCCGGCGACAATTCCGGTGAACCTCATTATCCGCGCAAACCCTAGATCTGATCTGAAGCTGAGGTTGACTTCGAATTTCTACTATGTCCCTAAAATATATACATTTTGTTGCCATGTTCTTTGCATCATATCCCCATGACTGTATCTCCATTTTGTGCGTGTAATATATAGAAGTGTTCGTTGTGAGATGCTCTTCATTTAGTTCCACTGCGCCATGCTTGTTTGAGTTCATCTTGATGGGCTAATTATCATTGCAAGAGTGCTATATGATGTTAACTGATGTCTGTTAACAAACCTTGTTGTTTTGTCTTTTTCATTGCATTTTGTGTGTGCATCCTATGAGCTTGATGTCTACATGTGTTTTGAGCTACATCATGCCATCCTTAAAGTGGTGCAATCCAGGTATTTTTGTGTGCCTTGTGGTGAGTGCATCTAGCTCGTGAAGTAGGGTACTTGTTGTTACTGTTTTGCTAGGCTGAAACTGTTATATCATGTTGCTGTGTTTGATTGATGCTACCATCCATTATATGCATAATCTGGAGATGTTCACTAAGGATGTTTTGTTCTAAATGCAGTACTATATCCATCCATGTCCTTGGTTGAAATTATGGCTTGCTTTAGATCGTTGTCATCATGCTCCAAAGTTGATAAATAATGTTGATGTCAGCCTGTTAACATTAAGTTCAGTTTTGCCATGTGTTTTGCTACTGATCCGTGCCACCTATGAACTTGCTGTTGCCATGTGTAGCTTTATAATTATGTCATCTTACTATTGGTTGACTTCACATGCCATTTATTGCTCTGGGGTGAGTTGTACAGGCTCACCAACATTCCTACTTATCGTTGTTCCTGTTATTCTGAATCTGTCATATCGTTTGCCATGTTTGCATGGATGCTACCATGTTTTCTGTTGACCTTTGGAATTAGTTCAGTAAGGGAGTTTTGTTATTTGTCTTTAGTATTAGCATGCCATGATCTCTTTTGCCCTGATAGTTTGCTGTAAAATATTGTTTGATAGCTCTAAACATTTAAACCTGTTGTTATTTCTGTCATGCTCAGTGATTTCTGCCAAGTCTGTGAAACTGTTATTATTGACAATCTTGCCATGTCATTTTTAGCATGTTATAGTGTTTTCTGGAGATAGCTCAGTGTTCATGTTTTGTCATGATTTACCTGTACATCATTTCCATGCCTTTTTTAATGTTGAGGTGTTGTAGCATATTGTTTTGATGCTTTCTAGATGTCTAGTTGCTGTTTTGGACAGATTGTTCTTATATCTTGTTTCATGTGTATGTGTTCAACCGTTGCTCCGTTTTGAGTGTGCTCTATATGAAACTTGCTTAGAATTGCATGTAGTTTCATATTATCATGTTGAATCCATGTTTTGTGAGTGTTGCTTGTTGTTTGAATGCATTTTGCATCAATGCCATGTTTAACATGTTTTGCTCATATCTTCTAGGCCGTAGCTCCAAACTAAATGATCTTTATATGTAACTTGACTAGAATTTCGTGTAGGTCATCTTGGTGCAGTTTAACTTGCTATTTAACAACTTGAACATAAGGGTTATTCAGATCTGGACCTATTTCGAAATTTGCATATGAGGACTTACCGGAATTGTTACATGTTGTTTTCGGCCTCATTTAAACTTGCTTTGATGTGTTGTTCTTGTTTGCATCATATCTTGCCATGAGTTGCGTCATATAGCCTTGTCATGCTTCATGCTTGGTTGAGCATCATGCCATGTCTATGTGTCGTGTGTTTACCTTGTTGCTTGCTTCTTTCCGGTTCTGCTCCTTCTCGTTAGTTCCTGTTTCGTTGTGATCGTGAGGATTCATTTGTCTACGCTTGGTTCGTCTTTGTGGCTTCGTCTTCTTCATGGACTCGTTCTTCTTCCTAGAGGGATTTCAGGCAAGATGACCGTTACTCTGGATCTCACTACTATCATTGCTATGCTAGTTGCTTCGTTCTATCGCTATGCTGCGCTATCTATCACTTGTTCTTCAAGCCTCCCAATTTGCCATGTCAGCCTCTAACCTTTTTCACCCATCCTAGCAAACCGTTGCTTGGCTATGTTACTACTTTTGCTCAGCCCCTCTTATAGCGTTGTTAGTTGCAGGTGAAGTTGAAGATTACTCCATGATGGACATGATTATGTTGGGATATCACAATATCTCTTATTTTATTAATGCGTCTATATACTTGGTAAAGGGTGGAAGGCTCGGCCTTACGCCTCGTGTTTTGTTCAACTCTTGCCGCCCTAGTTTCTGTCATACCAATGTTATGTTCTTTGATTTTGCGTTCCTTACGCGGTTGGGTGATTTATGGGACCCCCTTGACAGTTCGCTTTGAATAAAACTCCTCCAACAAGGTCCAACCTTGGTTTTACCATTTGCCTACCTAAGCCCTTTTCCCTTGGGTTTTCGGAGCCCGAGGGTCATCTTTATTTACCCCCCCCCCCCAGGCCAGTGCTCCTTTGAGTGTTGGTCCAAACTAGAGCCCTTTGCAGCGCCACCTCAAGGAAACTTGAGGTCTAGTTTTAGTTGTACGGATTGCTCATCCGGTGTGCCCTGAGAACGAGATATTTGTAGCTCCTATCAGGATTTGTCGGCACATTCGGGAAGCTTTGCTGGTCTTGTTTTACCATTGTTGAAATGTCTTGTAAACCGGGATTCCAAGACTAATCGGGTCTTCCTGGGAGAAGGAATATCCTTCATTGACCGTGAGAGCTTGTGATGGGCTAAGTTGGCACACCCCTGCAGGGTATAAACTTTCAAGAGCCGTGCCCGCGGTTATGTGGCAGATTGGAATTTTTTAATATCCGGTTGTAGAGAACTTGACACCAGATTCGAATTAAAATGCATCAACCGCGTGTGTAGCCGCGATGGTCTCTTTTCGGCGGAGTCTGGGAAGTGAACAAGGTTTTGGGTTATGTTTGACGTAAGTAAGAGTTCAGGATCACTTCTTGATCATTGCTAGCTTCACGACTATTCTGTTGCTTCTCTTCTCGCTCTTATTTGCATATGTTAGCCACCATATATGCTTAGTCGCTGCTGCAACCTCACCACTTATCCATTCCTTTACCCATTAAGCTTTGCTAGTCTTGATAACCATGGTAATGGGATTGTTGAGTCCTCGTGGCTCATAGATTACTACAAAAATAGTTGCAGGTACAGGTTATGTGATGGTCATGACGCGAGAGCGATGCTTGCTTGTTTTGGAGTTCTTCTTCTGCTTCTTCTTCGATCAGGGGATAGGTTCTAGGTCAGCAGCCTAGGCTAGCAGGGTGGATGTCGTTTGAGTTTCTGTTTGTGTTTCATCCGTAGTCGGATGGTGCTCTTATGTATGATGATGTTGTATTCGTGTGGCATGGTATGCCTCTCGTATGTATCCCCAACTATTATGTAATGGAATGATGTAATGATATCCACCTTGCTAAACCGTCTCCAATATGTGCTTCTACCCTTGGGGGGACCTTCGAGTTCCGTTAGGATAGGGTCGCATATTGGGTATGACACAAGTTGACGCTGAAGTGGGAAGGCCCTTATAGGGTAACACGAGTCACCAGGCCCGGCGCAGTCCGCCTGGAGATTGAAGATGCCATTCCAGTGAGCAACTCCTAGAACATCGAGCATCTTTGCAAGTTTTACCCATAAGGCACGGCTGCCGGGCCTCCCAGCAAGCCACCTTTTGTACAAGCCATGCCGACAAGGCATGTAACCCTTTGTTCAAAGCCAGGCGCAGACCCTGAGCATAAATAAATGAAGCGATGGCGCCCTAAGTTATAGCATGCATGCTAGGTTGATTCTCTCCCTCGGTTAGGGTTGATAGTGCTTTGCGGCGACTAACCCCTAGCATAGAGGTCGAGTTTGTGTCTCTCTGTTCCTGTCCATCCTCTTTGGTTTGCAGGGTACATGAAAGTTTCTGCCAACCTAAGTGGAAGGAAGAGAACGAATCAATGCTCCAGCTCCGACAGGCCAAGGCTGCCGGGGGCTGAAGATACAAGGGTCCGCTCCCAGCAAGCTGAGGTTGCCGGGGGCTATAGATTCAAATAAGTTTTTCCTTCCCCTGTTTTACATTTCCGTGTGGGTTAGAACACATGAAACCTTGTTTCGCTCCTAAGTTTCCGTGCTCCCCCCTGCCCGTACTCGAGAATTATTTCTTGGGTTGGGGTCCGGTTGTAGCCGCGGTGGCGAAGAAGCAAGCGTTGGGCTTAACCCTACCTCACCAATCACTACTAGGGAAAACGCTATACACAGAGGTATAGCAGTAGGCGTTGGTCAAAACTCGGCGCTAGCGCTACTTAGTAGTAGCGCTTGTTGCAAAACCACGCTACAACCATTATTTTAGCAGTAGCGCGTCTTCACAGAAAATCGCTACTACTAAAATTCTCTCACTAGTGCCGGGAGGCTAGGAATAGTAGAAGCGCTTCTCCGAGAAGCACGCTACTGCTAAAAACATTGTAGCAACGCGTTTCTTCTGTAGAGCGCTACTGCTATGTAAAAGAAAATAAATAGAAAAATAAGTAGAAAGGTAAATGAAAATGAAAGAAATAGAAAAAGGAGAAATGAAAAAAAGAAAATGTAAAGAAAACAAAAGAAAAAGAAAAAGAAAACAGAAAGGGTTAGCTGCAGCGCGTTTCTCTGGAACACGCTATAGCTATCTTAGTTATAGCGCGTTTCAGCAAAACGCGCTATTGCTAGTTTGACTCAAATCCCGGCGGCCCTGGCTCAAAATTTCACTAAGTCCTTTCCCCCCCTCTCTACTCCCCCCTGTCCCCCAACTGCTCCATCGCCGCCGTTGCCCTGCCGCGTGCCTTTGACCACACCGCCATCGCCCGAGGCCGCCTTCGACCACACCGCTGCTGCCCTCCGCCTTCGACCACACCGCCGCCGCCCGAGGCCGCCCCCTCGACCTCACAGCCGCCGCCCAAGGCCGTCGTTGACCTCACTGTCTCCTCCCTCGAGCTCGCCGCCGCCGCCCTCGACCTCACCGCCGCTGCCCGAGCCAGAGCCTGCCCTCGCCGCCGACCGTAAGGCTATGCCTCTCCTGTCCCTACCCTCCTATTTCTCTCTGCTAGGGCAATTATATATATGTGTTGATACTATGTTGATGTTCATATGAACCCTAGGTGTTCATATGAACCCTAGATTTTTTTAGGGCAGTAGGCATTTTATAGCATTTAGGAAAAATGATTTGCAATTTTTTTAGGAAATTAGCTAGGGCAATTTTTATGAAAATTCCTAAACAGTAATTCCATTTAGCTTTAAACTAATAGAGGGTATATAAATAATAGTAGCATTTAGATTTAAATTAACAGAGGGTATAAACAAAAAACACTTAGCTATAAAAAAATATTTTGACTACGGACCTGAATTTGTTCCAAATTTCATTCAAATGAAATTTGAATTATTTGGACTATGGACCTGAATATTTTTGAAGAAATTGGGTGTAGGTACTAAGGTCTTGCTGTGGAAATTCTGGTGAGGTCAAAAGGGTTAGAGAAAATGTAGTTCCTAGACTTTTAGCTTTAGACAAAAAACAAAAGTATTTAGCTATAAATAAAAAACAGTAGCTATGGCATTTAGCTATAAACAAAAAATAGAATTGTTTTTCTTTTCAAAAACTTGGTCAAACAGAACAGTAGCTATATGTCATTGATGTTCATTTGCATATTCCATTATTGTTGATTATATCTTTTCATTGAAGTGGCCATGTTATATGCAAATTCCTCAATAGTGTTTGCTCATGTTATATCTTTTCATTGAAGTTGTTCGATTGTGCCCAAGTGGCTTTGTTGTTTCCAGGGAATGATGCTGAGTGGCCTATGTTTTGCCGGAATGTTGATTCATTTCTGTTCCGGCAAATTTCAGGTTCTCGATTTGTCCACTTTTTAGCAAAGGTCATGCCGAAATCTTCCGTGAATTTCAGCATGACTTGTGCTACAAACTAGGACATGTCGAGTGCCCGGGATTTGCCGCACCAGGAAGGAGTCAACATTCCTGCAAAACAATAGTCCTTTTTTATGTCATTATTCATTTTATTAGGTCTAGAATTAATTGACTAGATTTAATCATAGGAAACATGGCTAGCAATGATGAAGGACAGGGTTCTGGTGATTGCGACGACGTCTACCGGGCGGCAGACGAATATTTTAGCCTTACCGATGATCAACCGATGTTGTTGTTGGGCCCACCGGTGGCATCGGGGACGGAGACCGACACGCAGACCGGGGTTGAGACTGAGACCGGCGCTGAGATTCAGACCGGCATCGAGACCGGCGCTGAGACCGGTGCTGCCTCGGGGAGCGGAGCCGGTGTAGAACCGAAAGAAAAGAGGCAACGGGTTCCTAACATACTCAGGACTACTAGACTGGTGGTCACGGAGGTGGACGACGGCAATTTTGAGCCAAAGGCGCCCGAGGAAGCGCGCGCGTGCTACAGCAATCAAATAGGCTGCATCATACGGACAACCACCACCATCAATGATGAGAAACTACAGAAGATAGAAAATATGAGGAGCTCCCTCCTAAAGAAGTTTCACCAGATATTCTTGTTCCCGGGCCGGAATGAGAAGGATTATGAAGATCCAGACGAGGACCCGACAATGAAGAAGATAAACAAACACGCCATGACCAAGTTTAGCGACGCGTTGGCCGCCTGGAAAAATCGAGTGAAAGCAAAGATCAACGACGGGGAACCCTACTCCGAGATTGTAAAGGATAATCCGACAATCACGGAAGAGCAGTTTCAAATATTCAAGGAGGCTTGCGAGGCCGAAGCTGCCAAAAAAAGTCTAAGTACATGAAGGGGCTTCAATAGAGGAACATGTTGGGTTTCGTAGTAATTTCAAAAATTTTCCTACGCGCACACAGGATCATGTGATGCATAGCAACGAGAGGAGAGTGTTGTCTACGTACCCAACACAGACCGACTGCGGAAGCGATGACACGACGTAGAGGAAGTAGTCGTACGTCTTCACGATCCAACCGATCAAGCACCGAAACTACGGCACCTCCGAGTTCGAGCACATGTTCAGCTCGATGACGATCCCCGGACTCTGATCCAGCAAAGTGTCGGGGAAGAGTTTCGTCAGCACGACGGCGTGGTGACGATCTTGATGAACTACAGCAGCAGGGCTTCGCCTAAACTCCGCTACAGTATTATCGAGGAATATGGTGGCAGGGGGCACCGCACACGGCTAAGGAATCGATCACGTGGATCAACTTGTGTCAACTTGTGTGTTTAGAGGTGCCCCTGCCTCCGTATATAAAGGAGCCAAGGGGGGAGGGGGCGCCGGCCAAGAGGAGAGGCGCAGGAGGAGTCCTACTCCTACCGGGAGTAGGACTCCCCCCCCAATCCTATTCCAACTAGGATTCCCAAGGGGGAAAGAGGGAGAGGGGTGGCCGGCCACCTCTCCTAGTCCTAATAGGACTAGGGGAAGGGGGGAGGCGCGCAGCCCCCTTGGGCTGCCCCTTTCTCCTTTCCACTAAGGCCCATGATGGCCCATATGGCTCCCGGGGGGTTCCGGTAACCTCCCGGTAACCCGGTAAAATCCCGATTTCACCCGGAACACTTCCGATGTCCAAACATAGACTTCCAATATATCAATCTTTATGTCTCGACCATTTCGAGACTCCTCGTCATGTCCGTGATCACATCCGGGACTCCGAACAACCTTCGGTACATCAAAATGCATAAACTCATAATATAACTGTCATCGTAACCTTAAGCGTGCGGACCCTACGGGTTCGAGAACAATGTAGACATGACCGAGACACGTCTCCGGTCAATAACCAATAGCGGGACCTGGATGCCCATATTGGCTCCTACATATTCTACGAAGATCTTTATCGGTCAGACCGCATAACAACATACGTTGTTCCCTTTGTCATCGGTATGTTACTTGCCCGAGATTCGATCGTCGGTATCCAATACCTAGTTCAATCTCGTTACCGGCAAGTCTCTTTACTCGTTCCGTAATACATCATCTCACAACTAACATATTAGTTGCAGTGCTTGCAAGGCTTATGTGATGTGCATTACCGAGAGGGCCCAGAGATACCTCTCCGACAATCGGAGTGACAAATCCTAATCTCGAAATACGCCAACCCAACATCTACCTTTGGAGACACCTGTAATGCTCCTTTATAATCACCCAGTTACGTTGTGACGTTTGGTAGCACCCAAAGTGTTCCTCCGGCAAACGGGAGTTGCATAATCTCATAGTCATAGGAACATGTATAAGTCATGAAGAAAGCAATAGCAACATACTAAACGATCAGGTGCTAAGCTAATGGAATGGGTCATGTCAATCAGATCATTCAACTAATGATGTGACCTCGTTAATCAAATAACAACTCATTGTTCATGGTCAGGAAACATAACCATCTTTGATTAACGAGCTAGTCAAGTAGAGGCATACTAGTGACACTCTGTTTGTCTATGTATTCACACATGTATTATGTTTCCGGTTAATACAATTCTAGCATGAATAATAAACATTTATCATGATATAAGGAAATAAATAATAACTTTATTATTGCCTCTAGGGCATATTTCCTTCAGTCTCCCACTTGCACTAGAGTCAATAATCTAGTTCACATCGCCATGTGATTTAACAGCAATAGTTCACATCACCATGTGATTAACACCCATAGTTCACATCGCTATGTGACCAACACCCAAAGGGTTTACTAGATTCAGTAATCTAGTTCACATCGCTATGTGATTAACACCCAAGGAGTACTAAGGTGTGATCATGTTTTGCTTGTGAGAGAATCTTAGTCAACGGGTATGTCATATACAGATCCGTAAGTATTTTGCGAATTCTATGTCTACAATGCTCTGCACGGAGCTACTCTAGCTAATTGCTCCCACTTTCAATATGTATCTAGATCAAGACTTAGAGTCATCTAGATTAGTGTCAAACTTGCATCGGCGTAACCTTTTACGACGAACCTTTTTCCATAATCGAGAAACATATCCTTATTCCACTAAGGACAATTTTGACCGCTCTCCAGTGATCTACTCCTAGATCACTATTGTACTCCCTTGCCAAACTCAGTGGTATGGCATACAATAGATCTGGTATACAGCATGGCATACTTTATAGAACCTATGACTGAGGCATAGGGAATGACTTTCATTCTCTTTCTATTTTCTGCCGTGGTCGGGCTTTGAGTCTTACTCAACTTAACACCTTGCAACACAGGCAAGAACTCCTTCTTTGACTGTTCCATTTTGAACTATTTCAAAAATTTATCAAGGTATGTATTCATTGAAAAAATCTTATCAAGCGTCTTCATCTATCTATATAGATCTTGATGCTCAATGTGTAAGCAGCTTCACCAAGGTCTTTCTTTGAAAAACTTTTATTCAAGTATCCTTTCATGCTTTGCAGAATAATTCTACATTATTTCCGATCAACAATATGTCATTCACATATACTTATCAGAAATGTTGTAGTGCTCCCACTCACTTTCTTGTAAATACAGGCTTCACTGTAAGTCTGTACAATAACTATATGCTTTGATCAACTTATCAAAGCGTATATTCCAACTCCGAGATTCTTGCACCAGTCCATAAATGGATCGCTGGAGCTTGCACACTTTGTTAGCTCCCTTTGGATCGACAAAACCTTCCGGTTGCATCATATACAACTCTTCTTCCAGAAATCCATTCAGGAATGCAGTTTTGACATCCATCTGCCAAATTTCATAATCATAAAATGCGGCAATTGCTAACATGATTCGGACAGACTTTTAAGCATCGATACGAGTAAGAAAATCTCATTGTATTCAACACCTTGAACTTTGTCAAAAACCTTTTTCGACAAGTCTAGCTTTGTAGATAGTAACACTACTATCAACGTCCGTCTTCCTCTTGAAGATCCATTTATTCTTAATGACTCACCGATCATCGGGCAAGTCAATCAAAGTCTACACTTTGTTCTCATACATGGATCATATCTCAGATTTCATGGCCTCAAGCCATTTCGTGGAATCTGGGCTCATCATTGCTTCCTCATAGTTCGTAGGTTCATCATGGTCTAGTAACATGACTTCCAGAACATGATTACCGTACCACTCTGGTGCGGATCTTACTCTGGAAGACCTACGAGGTTTGGTAGTAACTTGATCTGAAGTTTGATGATCATCATCATTAACTTCCTCACTTATTGGTGTAGGAATCACTGGAACTGATTTCTGTGATGAACTACTTTCCAATAAGGGAGAAGGTATAATTACCTCATCAAGTTCTACTCTCCTCCCACTCACTTCTTTCGAGAGAAACTCCTTCTCTGGAAAGGATCCATTTTAGCAACGAATGTCTTGCCTTCGGATCTGTGATAGAAGGTGTACCCAACAATTTCCTTTGGGTATTCTATGAAGACGCACTTCTCCGATTTGGGTTCGAGCTTATCAGGATGAAACTTTTTCACATAAGCATCGCAGCCCCAAACTTTAATAAACAACAGCTTAGGTTTACTGCTAAACCATAGTTCATACAGTGTCGTCTCAACGGATTTAGATGGTGCCCTATTTTAAAACGTGAATGCAGCTGTCTCTAATGCATAACCCCAAAACGATAGTGGTAAAGAGATATCATAGATCGCACCATATCAAATAAAGTGCGGTTACGACGTTCGGACACACCATAACGATGTGGTGTTCCAGGTGGCGTGAGCTGTGAAACTATTCCACATTGTTTTAATTGAAGACCAAACTCGTAACTCAAATATTTGTCTCCGCGATCAGATCGCAGAAACTTTATTTTCTTGTTACGATGATTTTTCCACTTCACTCTGAAATTCTTTGAACCTTTCAACTATTTCAGACTTATGTTTCATCAAGTAGATATACCCATATCTGCTCAAATCATCTTGTGAAGGTCAGAAAACAACGATGCTTGCCACGAGCAACAGCACTCATTGGATCGCATACATCGGTATGTATTATTTCCAACAAGTCAGTAACTCGTTCCATTGTTCCGAAGAACGGAGTTTTAGTCATCTTGCCCAAAAGGCACGGTTCGCAAGCATCAAATGATTCATAACCAAGTGATTCCGAAAATCCATCTTTATGGAGTTTCTTCATGCGCTTTACACCGATATGACCCAAACGGCAGTGCCACAAATAAGTTGCACTATCATTATTAACTTTGCATCTTTTGGCATCAATATTATGAATATGTGTATCACTACGATCGAGATCCAATGAACCATTTTCATTGGGTGTGTAACCATATAAGGTTTTATTCATGTAAATAGAACAACAGTTTATTCTCTTACTTAAATGAATAACCGTATTGCAATAAACATGATCAAATCATATTCATGCTCAACGCAAACACCAAATAACATTTATTTAGGTTCAACACTAATCCCGAAAGAATAGGGAGTGTGCGATGATGATCATATCAATCTTGAAACTACTTTCAACACACATCATCACTTCACCCTTAACTAGTTTCTGTTTATTCTGCAACTCCCGTTTCGAGTTACTACTCTTAGCAACTGAACCAGTACCAAATACCGAGGGGTTGCTATAAACACTAGTAAAGCACACATCAAACACCTGTATATCAAATATACCCTTTTTCACTTTGCCATCCTTCTTATCCACCAAATATTTAGGGTAGTTCCGCTTCCAGTGACCATTTCCTTTGCAGTGTAAGCACTCAGTTTCAGGCTTTGGTTCAGCTTTGGGCTTCTTCGTGGGAGTGACAACTTGCTTGTCAATCTACTTGAAGTTCCCCTTTCTTTCCCTTTGCCCTTTTCTTGAAACTAGTGATCTTGTCAACCATCAACACTTGATGCTCTTTCTTGATTTCTACCTTCGTTGATTTCAACATCACGAAGAGCTCGGGAATCATTTTCATCATCCCTTGCATACTATAGTTCATCACGAAGTTCTACTAACTTGGTGATGGTGACTAGAGAATTCTGTCAATCACTATCTTATCTGGAAGATTAACTCCCACTTGATTCAAGCGATTGAAGTACCCAGACAATCTGAGCACATGCTCACTAGTTGAGCGATTCTCCTCCATCTTTTAGCTATAGAACTTGTTGGAGACTTCATATCTCTCAACTCGGGTATTTGCTTGAAATATTAACTTCAATTCCTGGAACATCTCATATGGTCCATGACGTTCAAAACGTCTTTGAAGTCCCGATTCTAAGCCGTTAAGCATGGTGCACTAAACTATCAAGTAGTCATCATATTAAGCTAGCCAGACGTTCATAACTTCTGCATCTGCTCCTGCAATAGGTCTGTCACCTAGCGGTGCATTAAGGACATAATTCTTCTGTGCAGCAATGAGGATAAACCTCAGATCACGGATCGAATCCGCATCATTGCTACTAACATTTTTCAACACAATATTCTCTAGGAACATATCAAAATAAACATATGAGAGCAACAACGCAAGCTATTGATCTACAACATAATTTGCAAAATACTACCAGGACTAAGTTCATGATAAATTTAAGTTCAATTAATCATATTACTTAAGAACTCCCACTTAGATAGACATCCCTCTAATCCTCTAAGTGATCACGTGATCCAAATCAACTAAACCATAACCGATCATCACGTGAGATGGAGTAGTTTTCAATGGTGAACATCGTTATGTTGATCATATCTACTATATGATTCACGCTCGACCTTTCGGTCTCCGTGTTCCGAGGCCATATCTGCATATGCTAGGCTCGTCAAGTTTAACCTGAGTATTCTGCGTGTGCAAAAACTGGCTTGCACCCGTTGTAGATGGACGTAGAGCTTATCACACCCGATCATCACGTGGTGTCTGGGCACGACGAACTTTGGCAACGGTGCATACTCAGGGAGAACACTTCTTGATAATTTAGTGAGAGATCATCTTATAATGCTACCGTCAATCAAAGCAAGATAAGATGCATAAAAGATAAACATCACATGCAATCAATATAAGTGATATGATATGGCCATCATCATCTTGTGCCTGTGATCTCCATCTCCGAAGCACCGTCATGATCACCATCGTCACCGGCGCGACACCTTGATCTCCATCGTAGCATCGTTGTCGTCTCGCCAATCTTATGCTTCCACGACTATCACTACCGTTTAGTAATAAAGTAAAGCATTACATCGCGATTGCATTGCATACAATAAAGCGACAACCATATGGCTCCAGCCAGTTGCCGATAACTCGGTTACAAAACATGATCATCTCATACAATAAAATTCAGCATCATGCCTTGACCATATCACATCACAACATGCCCTGCAAAAACAAGTTAGACGTCCTCTACTTTGTTGTTGCATGTTTTACGTGGCTGCTACGGGCTTAAGTAAGAACCAATCTCACCTACGCATCAAAACCACAACGATAGTTTGTCAAATAGACTCCGTTTTAACCTTCGCAAGGACCGGGCGTAGCCATACTTGGTTCAACTAAAGTTGGAGAGGCAGTCGCCCGCAAGCCATCTCTGTGCAAAGCACGTCGAGGGAACCGGTCTCGCGTAAGCGTACGCGTAAGGTTGGTCCGGGTCGTCTCGTCCAACAATACCGCCGAACCAAAGTATGACATGCTGGTAGGCAGTATGACTTGTATCGTCCACAACTCACTTGTGTTCTACTCGTGCATATAACATCAACATCAATAACCTAGGCTCTGATGCCACTGTTGGGTTTCGTAGTAATTTCAAAAAATTTCCTACGCGCACACAGGATCATGTGATGCATAGCAACGAGAGGAGAGTGTTGTCTACGTACCCAACGCAGACCGACTGCGGAAGCGATGACACGACGTAGAGGAAGTAGTCGTACGTCTTCACGATCCAACCGATCAAGCACCGAAACTACGGCACCTCCGAGTTCGAGCACACGTTCAGCTCGATGACGATCCCCGGACTCCGATCCAGCAAAGTGTCGGGGAAGAGTTTCGTCAGCACGACGGCGTGGTGACGATCTTGATGAACTACAGCAGCAGGGCTTCGCCTAAACTCCGCTACAGTATTATCGAGGAATATGGTGGCAGGGGGCACCGCACACGGCTAAGGAATCGATCACGTGGATCAACTTGTGTCAACTTGTGTGTTTAGAGGTGCCCCTGCCTCCGTATATAAAGGAGCCAAGGGGGGAGGGGCGCCGGCCAAGAGGAGGAGGCGCAGGAGGAGTCCTACTCCTACCGGGAGTAGGACTCCCCCCCAATCCTATTCCAACTAGGATTCCCAAGGGGGAAAGAGGGAGAGGGGTGGCCGGCCACCTCTCCTAGTCCTAATAGGACTAGGGGAAGGGGGGAGGCGCGCAGCCCCCTTGGGCTGCCCCTTTCTCCTTTCCACTAAGGCCCATGATGGCCCATATGGCTCCCGGGGGGTTCCGGTAACCTCCCGGTAACCCGGTAAAATCCCGATTTCACCCGGAACACTTCCGATGTCCAAACATAGACTTCCAATATATCAATCTTTATGTCTCGACCATTTCGAGACTCCTCGTCATGTCCGTGATCACATCCGGGACTCCGAACAACCTTCGGTACATCAAAATGCATAAACTCATAATATAACTGTCATCGTAACCTTAAGCGTGCGGACCCTACGGGTTCGAGAACAATGTAGACATGACCGAGACACGTCTCAGGTCAATAACCAATAGCGGGACCTGGATGCCCATATTGGCTCCTACATATTCTACGAAGATCTTTATCGGTCAGACCGCATAACAACATACGTTGTTCCCTTTGTCATCGGTATGTTACTTGCCCGAGATTCGATCGTCGGTATCCAATACCTAATTCAATCTCGTTGCCGGCAAGTCTCTTTACTCGTTCCGTAATACATCATCTCACAACTAACATATTAGTTGCAGTGCTTGCAAGGCTTATGTGATGTGCATTACCGAGAGGGCCCAGAGATACCTCTCTGACAATCGGAGTGACAAATCCTAATCTCGAAATACGCCAACCCAACATCTACCTTTGGAGACACCTGTAATGCTCCTTTATAATCACCCAGTTACGTTGTGACGTTTGGTAGCACCCAAAGTGTTCCTCCGGCAAACGGGAGTTGCATAATCTCATAGTCATAGGAACATGTATAAGTCATACAGAAAGCAATAGCAACATACTAAACGATCAGGTGCTAAGCTAATGGAATGGGTCATGTCAATCAGATCATTCAACTAATGATGTGACCTCGTTAATCAAATAACAACTCATTGTTCATGGTCAGGAAACATAACCATCTTTGATTAACGAGCTAGTCAAGTAGAGGCATACTAGTGACACTCTGTTTGTCTATGTATTCACACATGTATTATGTTTCCGGTTAATACAATTCTAGCATGAATAATAAACATTTATCATGATATAAGGAAATAAATAATAACTTTATTATTGCCTCTAGGGCATATTTCCTTCAGAACATTGGGAGCCACCACCTCGGAAGCCGTGGTTACGGCGGAAAGAGGTCCAAATGGGCCAAGGAGGACGCGAAAGCCGCGAGTCTGGGCATCCCAGACCCCTTGGCGGATTTCACCGTCCCGCAGGAGCGTGACGTCCTGAGGGCCCGACACCATTGGGACCCAGTGAAGAAGGTTTACGAGACAACACCAGTCATTACGGAGTTCATGAGACTGCTGGTAATTTTAGTTTCTGATCAATTTGACTGCACACGTTAGTCATATTTGTAAACGATCCTTGTGCCTTTTGCAGAGAGAGCAGCACCGGATTGCGGCCGAAAGCGACTCACCGTCTGAGGCATTGGCGAGGCCCAAGTGGGACACTCCATTCAACCGGGTGTTGAACATATTGAAACGACAACCGGTGGATACTCGACCATCGTATGCACGCGTGCACGGTGTCGGAGACGGTGCCACGTGGAAGAAGTACTACCGTGAGACCACGGAGGAGAGAAAGGAAAGACGGAGGTTAACTGAAGAAAACATCGACAAGAAGGTTGAGATTGCGGTTGAGAAGAAATCATCTCAGATAGTCACAACAGCGGTAGCTGCCGCAAAACAGGTGGTTGCAGATTTTTCAACTTCCTTGGTGACGGGCGTTATCACTTGGACAAGGAAAAAATCCAGAAAAAAACCTAGAGGACTTTCCCCTTGCTGACTTCTTGGGAGCACCTGCTCCCGCACCGGCTCCCGCACAGGCTCCCGCACCTGCTCCCGCACCGGCTCCTGCATCGGACGTGCTCGGCGGTGCTTCGTCTTTGGCTGAGCTCGGAGCCCTCACGGTATCTGTCACACCGGCCCCCTTCAATATAAATGTATAATCTCCCGTTTTCATTGCCTTTCGGATGTCTCACGTCGCAGACTTTTCTTTGCAGGCCGACGAAACCCCGGGCACCATATTGTACACCATCGGCGACCAGAAGGTGGACGTGGGGAAGGCAACGATAATGAAGCCGAAGGAACCATTGTTCCACAGTCGGCCGATCCCCCCGAACATCTTCAAGGTTTCCATGGCCAGTGTCGAACCGGGCCACGAGAATTTCCCTCCTCCAACACTACTGGTGGATGACGAGGAGACACCGCGGTGGCTTGGTGATTGTTGCAATGGGTGGGTCCTGTTGTGGCCAAAGAGTCTGCTTCGTCTGGAGGCGGCCGGGAGCACACCCACGAGCATGCAGCCTCAGCAAGGTATGAACATCAACACCCCACCTACCCAATTAGCGTCAGGTGTTGGGTTGGGTGATAGCGGACGGGGTAAGGAGGAGGCTCCATTAGTCGCTGATGACGTCGCCATGGATGAGGATGAGGATGACGATGGCGCTGAACAGTATGTCTATACTGGCGCCTCCTTAGGGTTTGAGCGTCATGAGTCGGTGCCTGAATTACCGTCTCAACGTATTATTGACGACCTTCCGGTAGTAAAGAAGTCTAGGAAGAGAGCGAGGAAAGGCAAAAAAGCTGATTCTATGATCCAGCCGCCTCAGCAGCCTCGGCTTCAGGACCTTATAGATATCCCCGATGCGGATAAATGGCATATCCTCGGTCAACCAATCCTACCTGCAACAGCACTACGGGCTAGATTCGGCGATCTAAGGAGACTCCATGACGATGTGTTGCGGGTAGAGAAAGGCCTCATCGCCTCGAAAGATCCAGGATACCCACTCTGCGTGGTTAACGTTCTACGGCAAATGTCGTACGTCGATAGCTTCCCTACGGATAAGTTCTTCCTCCGATTCGATTACATATTCGACATGTTTCATGTGAAGAAGATGGATTTTACGTTTGTCCGCCTTTATGCCTTGCACATGAACTACATCATTGGGGTTGAGCAGATACGTCATATCTGTGTCGCTGACCCGTACTACATGCAAGAGAGCTTCTTGGGAGTCTGTGCAGAGCAGCGTGAATACGCGAGGGATTACATCGTCAGTTTCATGCTCGCCAATAAGGACAAGGAGGCGATTCTCGTGCCTTATAATCCCGTGTAAGTCATCCGCGCTGCTATCCTTCCTTCGATTTCAATAATTCATTTGCACGGTGGAGGCTAATTAATTTGAGGTGTACTTATTTTGCGCAGCGGCGGGCGCGCCGTCCTCATCATCCTCTACCCCCGATTCTCCCACGCTCTTTACTTGGACTCGTCGAAGAACATTCACAAAAAGGATTACACCCACATCAAAGATGTTCTCGACAGTGCTATGTTTTACTACCAAGCAAGGGGTGGAGAGGTTAGGGACAAGAAGAGAAGGGGCGGCAGGGCCGCCTTCAGCCATAAGACCGACTTCTGCTGCATCCAGCAACCGAACGATTCTCTTAATGATGGATTCTATGTCCTACACCACATGCTGGAGTACAGACGGGATCACCAGAACCTTCACATGTCACCTAGATCTGGCGATGCCCATATTCTGCAATGGGCAAAGGACATAGGAGATATCAAGGATCATCGACTTCGAGCTGAGTTCTATAACATCCAGCGCGAACTTGCCCAAATCATCATGAAAGAGGTCGCCGGAAAAACAGGGATGTTCTACGGAGAAGGACAAATGTCGCGGGAAGACGTCCGAACATGGATAGCCTCTCAGCGTCTCGACATGAAGCCTTTCACTAAGCTCGGGGACTATCTCCCTGACCTCGATGGATGGCACGGCATGTTGGAGTGATTGTCGATATATGACAATGTGTCTGTTTAGTCCATACTTTCTGTATGACAAAACTTTGAGTTATGCGCAGTGAAACTTTATTTGTGATGTAATTAAACTGTCCTCCTCCTCGACTAGCGAAGATCACTCTAGTTAGGGAATTTTGGGTACGATGAACTTTGTTATTTATGCTTATGATATGTTGTTTCTATTTTTGTCAAGTTTGTCTCTTTCTGTTGCTCAACTATATATGTTGCATATCATCGACTCATGTGACGATGCAGGTGCATAGATCATCGATGGCGAAGAAGTGCTACGCCAGGAGTATATATACGATGAGTGGCTGGAGTGTCAGGCCCAGGTGTTGCCGGTTTCTGGTTTCCGAGCGACAGGCAGTAGTTAGTTTAGGTTCACGCTAATGCGAGAGAGGGATACGAACTCATGTACTCAAAGTGATAGCTCTTCTAGCGTGTACCATTGTTTAGATGGATGACAATGTATTTGCAAGTAATCAAGGACTTGTATCGCTATTTTCGAGATGATGACGAGAGACCACTTTGTGTTGGATGATGATATGATGAGACTATTTGTATGTATATGCTATGATTACATTCGTGGTCTCGCAGGCATTTGTATGTGTATCATGATGACATTTCTATGTGCTAAAGATTCTTCTATAAAGCTTGTTCAAATACAAAACAAATATGCCCAAAAAAACAAAAAACCTGTTAAATTAGCCGTAGCGAGTGTATAGAAGTTAGCAGCAGTGCCGCTATAGCAGTAGCGCGTTGCTGCAAAGGGCGCTAGAGCTACTAGCAGTAGTGTGCTCCCAGTAACCACGCTGCTGCTACACTTGTGTAGCAGTAGCGCCGGTGACCACGCGCTACTGCTATATGTTAGCTGTAGCGCCTTATTAGTAGCGCCCACCCCGCGCTACTGATACACCTAAAACCAGCGCTGCTGCTAGCCTTTTCCCTAGTAGTGCATGTCTCCGCCAAGAGCGTGAGTATGGTCAAATGAAAAAAGGGAGCGACAAGGCCTGTTGTCGGGCGATAGTGTTTATGTTAAAAGTAACAAGGCCTTGGTATGGGCTTCGCTCACGTACAAAGAACCCGACAAACACCCTTTTTCATTAATACACCCCACACAAGTATAGTTCGTACGGAATGTAAACATGAGCAGGGGGATTACAAGTTTTAAATCTAACTAAGGCCCGTAGGCTTACAAGCTAAAAAAGATAAGGTGTCCGTAATCCCTTTCTAGTCCCTCTCCTCAGGAAATGGAACAAGAAGGCAAGAGGGCCGGAGGAGCACCTAGGCGAGGTACGAGTAGCAGAAGGCGCCAAGAGAGCATGACTGTGGCCGCCTAGGGGAGGGCTAGTGATGATGGTGCCGGGAGGAGAGCTGGAAGATGAGGCAGCGATCCGTCAATACGCTACGAAGGCGTCCGTGCCATCGTACTCCGATTGACGGCCCGCCATGCACCTTCTTCGCCTTCTCCGGCCTTCCCGCGCCAGCCGCCCAAGGAGGCGACCCCGAGAAGTTCAAGGAGCCGACTCCACCGAGAGAAGGGGCCCAGTGCAGATGTCGTTGCTGCCGGCACCACCCTGGGGCGGCGAGTCCGACACCTAGTCGGACCCGTCATCCTCTTGCCTGCTACCCTCGTCATCGTTGCCGCTGTCCTCCTCGTCACTCTCGCTCGAGGACGAGTCTTCATCATCTGAGGAGCTCTCCACGCACCACTTCACATGAGTTCCAAAGTCGCCGAAGACCTTGACGGAGAGAAGGCCATTCTCCATTAGCTTGAAGTAGAGAATGAGCCCCGCTGTTAGGCTGTGGATGCGAGCGAAGGTTTTCCAACAGCGGCGGAGATACATGACATGAGGGGCTGGGAAATCGACATCGGCCCATGTGCCGCTATTCCCACAGCCCCTCATATGCAGTCTCAGTGCCTGCGGTGGGTCGAGCTCCATCTCCCGAGCGAATGGGGTAGGGAGACGAAGACGACGACGCGCTGGCCGATGCAGCCTGATGAAGAACTCGCGGGGCTGGTCCCCGACATGGCCCTCCATTGGGGGAAGGACCGCTGGCAGAGGCGAGGCCGATGCACTGCCCGTCCTCCTCTTCCCCAAGCGCCACGGCGGCCTCAGCCTCGCCCCCTCCCCCTTCCCCTCACGGCCAGCTCCGCCGGCATGGGCTCCTGGGAGGGGCAAAACATTGTCGAGTGGAGACCCTCGCCGCCACCGTTGAAGCGTCAGCACGCCCTCTCACCATGGCAAAGGGGAAGAAGAGCAAAGATGGGAGGATGCAGATGGCGAAAGACTGAAGGGTGCCATACCTCCCGCTCCCCTCCTTATAAAGGGGTGGGGTCAGGGCTCGGCCGCCCCTCTCAGGCAATCCAGCTTATCAAGGTGACAGCGGGCGAGGCCGTCGACCGCCCTCCCCGCCCAATTGAAGGCGCGTGGGTATCAACCCACGCGTGCATGTCTTCCTATATTCTGCACGCCTGTCACCCGCCCTGCATCGTGCATGCGGCGTACGTGGCGCAAGGGGCGTGCGTAGTGGGACGCGTGTAATGACGGTTCCACGATTGAAAGCGTAAATGAGCACCGGCCCCGCGGTCTTAAAGGGACACGCAAGCCGCCTCTTTACTATTCACCACAAGATGATGCAAGCGCGCTTCGTTCACCCCACGCACGACCCCCACGTCACGCCTTCAAAGCGAATCTCGGGGAAGCATAGCGGACGAAGGGTTACCACGGTCAAAACTGGCCCTGCCTGCCCGCGCACCGTTCTGGGCCTAGCCCAACAATGCGTCGCGCTTATGTGTGGCCCAAGCCCAGGGGCTCCTGTTGGTGTACAGAAGTAGGGGTACTACTTTGCACCCCTCTAGCTGTGCACGAGCAGTCGGAGCCACACCCAAGACCACACCTGGCAGGCCAAGGGAAGGAGGCCAAGGCCACAAGGCGGTCAAAGCAATGCCAAGACACAAAGAGCAAGAGGGAGAGGTGGACTCCCTCGGCAAGACCCTTGCCGGGGCAGCCCTCGCAGCCACGGCAAGATCCTTGCTGGGGCGACTTGCCCAATGCCAGCAGAGCGCTCCACCATTGAGCCCCAGGTTTTCCAACACCACCAACCACATTGGGACCAAGGCTCGGGAGGCGCCTCCATGATGGCATGTAGATCTTTGTGAAGACAAGGAACAGTCCAAGTCAAATGAGGACTAGAAGACGAAAAACCTCGGTGAGATCCTTGCCGAGAAAACCCACAAGACCTTCGGCAAGATCCTTGCCGGGGACGACCACGACGCCACGACAAGACCCTTGTAGGGGCCCCGGCAAGGCCCTTGCCTAGGACATCCGCGGGGCCACAGCCAGGGCCATGCCCGCCAAGTTTCCACCACTGCCCCCATGCAGCTGCCAGCCCACCAGCTAGGCAGGCACCTGCATGTCGACGTGAGGCTTCCAAGCCAACTCAGCGCATGGCTACATGGTGGCATGCAAATCTTCATGAAGGCCCTACCACCGCGCCACCTCAGCAGCCTTCCAGCCTACATGGCGCTGACTGGCTCGCTGGCCTAGGCCCATGTCGAAGCAAGGCGAGGAAGCGGTAAAGTGAGGGGGACACCTAAGGGGCGCATTAAATGCGTTTTGTCCCATAATGGCTAAGCGATAAGCTTAGCCACAGTATACCAGTGCCACCTCCTGTGTGCCACTATGGTGATCCCCTTGACTATAAAAGGAGGCCCGAGGCATCCAGGAGAGGGATTCGAACCCTTGGACAAGTTACACTCATCGTAGCTAGTTCATGAATTCCAAGAACACTGATATACACACCAAATCAGGACTAGGGTATTACGCATCCTCATGGCACGAACCTGGGTAAACGACCTGTGTGCTAGTGCTGACTGCCGATCCCGCTCTTCTCACGACTCCGCGCCCTGCAACCATAGTAGGGATTCCCTTGATCCCATAGGTGTCGTTTCCACCGACACTTTCCGTCTTTTATTAATTCATGTAGAACAACATTCCATTCGTCCCAAAAAGACGTAAGATTTTTCTTAATGACCCAATCTAGATAGAATTGCCCCCTGACACTTTTAGACTCTTTCGGTAATGAAATGTCACCAAAATTCTGCAATTTTGCAGGGAAAACACTGTATGCTACGATACTAGGTGAAGACACATGTGATCCTATAGAATTTTCACTTATTCGGCTCTTAGCGTGAAGGTGCGAAGCCGAATTATGAATACCTATAGTTGCATATGGTGCCAAAAAATTAGTAGCATGAGGTGTAGCATATGATGATTGAGGGTAATTGGCCGGATAACTAGTAGTAGCGTGGCCAATTCCCCTATCCACCGGCATGTTTTGATTAACATATTGCAAACTAGTTGCCGATGAATAAAAAGGTGAAACACTTTGTTGCATACTATCGGAAGTTCCGATGTGAGGTGTTTCAACTTGATTAATGGAACTCATCATGTTGTTCATCGGCATATGGATTTGTGGGGCTGCCGATGCATGGAAATTGGTACACATATGTTCCATGTTGCTAAAATTATATGAGGTAGAAGCATGGAGATTTTTTTGCATCGGCTCTTGCACATAATTAGATGCATGATTGATAAGGCTAGGGCTAGCCGATACATTATGCTCATTATATGATCTAGCAACAACATATGCATTATTTGCATCTATATAAGTGATTTGGGTATTCATGTTACCTTTGTAGATTGCACATCTTAGATGACAATTTTTTCGTAGCAAGAACAGGCCGGAGCCCGTTCAAAGCTTCGTCCCCAGCGGAATCACCAAAAGTGTGCTCACACACGAACACGTCACTGTGTACCCTCGACGCCGGGGGTGATGCACTGCAGCTCACGTCGAAGTAGACCCACCGGAAGCGTGGTACGCAAGACAATCCGGAGGGCGCTTTTGTGGACCCGAAACCCCACACGCCCGGGAGGGACCCCGTCTAGACGCGCGGCGGCTATGGGCTTCCCTAGGTCGACCTGATCGCCCCTAGGGCCTCAAGGTTCACCGCCCTGCAAACGAAGAACGAGCAAAGAACGAGGAAGAAGAAGAACAAGGGAGAGAGATAAAAGTAAAGGTAAAAAGTGGTAGATGTGTTGTTCGATTGTGTGTTGTTCAATCGGCCGTCGCCCCTTAGGTTTATAAGAGGCGGCTGGACTTCCCATGCAAGGAAAGACTTCAATTCGCGTCCAAAACCCTAGTCCAACTCGGATTTATTTGGTCCGAACTTTCCAAAACTGTTCGGTAAAAACTTGCAGCACCTTGCGGGTTACTTTTGGGGTAATAAACGACCCCAGATGAAAACGGGCTCAAAATAAATCTTGACAGTTTTCACGAGACAAACAACTTTCATGTTTAACGTTTTTTTATCAAAGGCCATCTTGAGGGGGGTTTCCGCTGTTTTCCGAAGTCTACAGCAGAGAAATTCAAAACCCAGATGGTTGCCCCGGAGTGTCCGACCATCTACTATAGCAGCATCTTGTATTGGTTGTAACTTTTGCATACAAACTTTGATAGAGACGTTTTTATATAAAATTCAACCGTTTCAATGAGACGCACAACTTTAATGTTGAAACTTTTTCCATTTGAAGCCATCTTAATTGGGTTTCAAGCCATTCTTTAATCTGGTGTCAACATGAGTATCTCTGAAGTTGTCATAACTTTTGCATCCGAGCTCCGTTTTAGACCATCTTCATATCCATCTTGATCTTCTCGAAGAGAGC
This sequence comes from Triticum aestivum, assembly GCF_018294505.1. NCBI lineage: Eukaryota > Viridiplantae > Streptophyta > Magnoliopsida > Poales > Poaceae > Triticum > Triticum aestivum. The sequence continues at coordinate 577,957,639 of NC_057810.1, forward strand.
TATGTCATGGTGACTTTCAATAATAAGTTTGAATTAATCTTAACATAGCTTCAAGCTACTCTTTATAATCGTGCCACTTTTGAGCGTCAACACATCCTTCACAGCCAAGGAGGTGGTGAAGATCAAGGCCAAGGGAGTTGCTTCCTTCTACAACTGCAAGACCAAGAAGTGTCACTGCCCCTACTGCACCACCAAGCCAAAGCCAAGGGATGGCCGCTTCAATCACCTTCTGTCTCATGCAGAGGATGTAGCGATTCACGGGGAGGACTACATGATCAGGGGGCAGCATGCCGCCCTCGCGAAGGCCCTGACTCCGGCGTGATGAGATCGATGATGTTATGTTGTGAACTGAATCTTTATGTTTATCTGTTAGGTTACTTTTCGTTTGTTGAACTGAATGTGGTTGGTTATGGTTTGTTGAACTGAATTTAGTTTTCATGAATTTGGTTATGGTTGGCTATGTTGATGCTAGTAATATGGTTGCTATCTATATTTGTCTGTCCTTAAATTTGCATGTGGTATATTTGTCTTTCCTAAATCTATGGTTAGTTATGTTTATGATGTTGTGAATCTGGTTCCTGTCTATATTAATCAAATCAAATGCATGCTCCAAATGAGATCATGTAAACCTTGGCAAACCTGGAGAGTATAAATTCAAGAAAATGCAGAAACAAGTAAAACCTTGGCAAACTATCTATGTTTGTGTAGGAGATCATGTGTGCAAAATTTGAAGTGATTTAGAGGAGGTCAAATAAATTTGAATTTGAGAAATGTGCTCCAAATGAGCACCCAGGCTAGGGTAAACAACCCATCTGTAATCAAGTTTTTTGGACCTACTCTAAATGAGCCAAATGTTTTTTTATTAACACATATTCACTTTCCATAGTGTAGATTCGAAGTCTCACTATTTTTTGAATTAATATTCATATTTTTATATTTTCCTTTGAAAACATATGCTTTAATATAAAAACTATTAAAAACACGTTTGAAATATGAAAATGGAAAACTAGGTTCAGATCCTTCTTATTCACTTTCAAATAAAGCTTTGGTGACTTTTTTTTTAATTTTTCAAAAACAGAAGGTAACCCTACCTCCTCTCCTTGAACTCTATGAAATCATGTACGTGATATCTCATATGTGTGAAGGTTTTCTCATGAAAATGACCATAGATCAAGTTTATGATTTTTGGTTGGTAACATGTCACATAAGACAACATTGTGCGCGTGTTTTATATTTTTTTGATTTTTTTAATTTAATGGTGCTCATTTAACCTCGATCGTGCCAGCTAGGTTTTTTTCATGAAAATGACCATAGACCAAGTTTGGTATTTTTCCTCGTTAGTTTGTCTTATAAAATGACGAACGGTGAAGGTTTCATATTTTTTGATTTTTTTAAATTAGTTATCTCAGTCAAAGTCTTCGAAAGCCCGTTGACCAGCTCAAACCCCCTCTAAACCCCACGGGGTTTGGCCTAACCCTACACTAATAGGGAAAAGCCTAGCAGCGGCGCGGGTTCTAGGTATATCAGTAGAGCGGGGTCTAGCGCTACTGATAAGGCGCTACAGCTAACCCGTAGCAGCAGCGCGTGCATGCCCCCGCTACTGCTATACAAGTGTAGCAGTAGCGTGCTGCATGGAACCTCGCTACTGCTAATAGCTCTAGCGCGCTTTGCCTGGACGCGTTACTGCTATTGTCACCCTGCTGCTAACATTTCCCCACTCGCTACTGCTAATTTTAGTAGTTTTTGATTATTATTTTTGCATATTTGTTTTGTATTTGAACAGGCTTTACACAAAAATCTTTAGCACATACAAATGTCATCATGATACACATACAAATGGATGTGAGACCACAAATGTAATCATAACATATATATAGAAATAGTCTCATCATAATCATCATCCAACACAAAGTGGTATCTCGTCATCATCTTGAAAATAGCGATACATGCAAGTCTCAAATACTTGCAACTACAACATCATCCATCTAAACAATGATATATGCGAGAAGAGCTATCACTATGAGTGAGAGCGGAATTATGCAGTACATGAGGCGGAGGTTACGAGTCCTCTCTCGCGCTAGCATGAACCTAAAGTAACTAGCTTCTCCTTTTTGTCTGCTTTTGAAGCCTTTACGGCTGGCGCCCGAGACCCCATTCACTTGTGCCTAGCACTCAGGACACTCGTTGTACACCCCCAGAACCTTCCCTTTGTACATGATATAGCACTACCATCTCGCCATCAAGAAGCTAGGTACCTGTTAGAGATGCATCTTCATCAAGAGGATGTACAATCATATGCAACAAAATATACTAGAGCAACACGAAAAAGAAAGGGTTAGCAACTGGATGCAACATACAGTACGCAAACTAATTAACTAGAGGTACGCAGGTCATCGTACCCAAACTAACAAAGTAGCTTACGCAAGTTCGACAAGGACCGTGGACATCACAAAGTTTCATCGCTACAGAAAGTATACAAGTTCAACCGACACATATCATCATCATCGGCATCGTAAATCACTAGAAGTTCCATCCTTCCATATCATCGAGGATGGACCCTAGCTTCTTGAACGGCGTGAGGTCATGACGTTACATGCCTATGCAAGTTCGGATGTCAGCTCGCGATATAGGGACATGGTGGAACATCCCCTTCTCATCAACGACTTCTTTCGTGATGATCGTCGCAATGTCTCTTTGGATGCGAAAGAAGTCATCTCTAAGTTTATAATCTGCTTCTCCATGAGATTCTACCCACTTGTATGATCATCATTTCTGCTTGTCATGCGAACCTTTTGGTGATCCGTGCTGAACTCAGTCATGAGATGGAGGATGTAGAATCCATCTTTCTTGCTTGGTTTTGGGACATGGATGCAGCAGAAGTTAGTTTTATGCGCGAAACCCATCTTCTTGTTCCTTTGTTTCCCGATCTGCACGTGGCCACCTCTAATGCTGAAGCCTTGGAGAGCATCATCTAGAATATTCATTATGTGGGTCTAGTCCTTCTTCTCGTAGTCTTTGGAAGGGTCTAAATACATGGCGTGGGAGACTCGCGGGTAAAGAATGAGAAGGACGGCGGGCCCGTTGCTGCGGGGAAAAGACACCTCAAATTATTCCATATGAGCAAGAAGGAATGATTGAAATGTATGAAAGGGTTGTCCGGAATTGACTTACTTTGGATGATAAGGCAGTAGGACAATTTCCTGGTCCTTATTCTGTACCATGAAGTTTTGGAGGTAGTCCCTAGCAGTTTCACGCTCAAAGTCGCCGAGACTCAAGACAGAGTCGTGCATGTAGTACGAATCTGCCACACAGATTTGCGAGACTTCTTCTCTCTTCATGACGGAGCTCATACGTAGCGCAAAAAGGCAGACGATTGTAAAATCGAGCCGCCTTGTCAGAAACATCTCAAAGATATGGTCAAACCGCTGGAAGAACACATCCGCGGGCCGTGTGTCGACGTAGCACTTCCCCTCAGGCACACGAGCCGCGTATGTCGGATATCCTAGATCCTTCGAGGCTAGTAGGCTTTTCTCAGTCGACAGCACATGGTCGTGCAGTCTCCTAAGATCCCCTGATAGTGCCTCCAGCAGTTTCAGCGGTAGCATCGGCTCGCCCGTGAGATGGAACATGGCTGCACCTTTCATGGGTACACTCTCTTTAGAATCCATCGTATGGCTGCTATGTGCTCCCGCTTGTTTGGAGACAGCTATCTTCCCCGATCTCTTCCTCTCCTATTTCTTAGGCACACCTTCCAGACCCTTCCTTAACCCCTGCCCCAGTGTTGCCGAGCTAAGAATTGTACTGTAACGCCCTCGATGCGGCTATAGCTCCCACGTGTCGAGGCACGACTTAGAGACATAACCGCATTGAAAGCAATGCGCAAGTCAGGCAATCATTACAACATCCCATGTAATACATAATAAAAGGGGGAGATAACATAGTTGGCTTACACTCGCCACGTCACATCAGAGTACATAAATAACATCCATCAAACAAACACTCATGGCCCGACTACGGCGCCAAAATAGAAAAGAACCCAGCGTGCGACAAGGCCCTGAATCGATAACCCCAACTAGGCACCACTACTGATCATCCGGAAAAGACACGTAGTATCGCTGAGAGTCCTCGTCGAACTCCCACTTGAGCTCGTAATCGTCAACTAGAGCAGAAACACCTGGACCTGCATCTGGAGTTGTAGTATCTGTGAGCCATAGGGACTCAGCAATCTCACACCCACGCGATCAAGACTATTTAAGCTTATAGGACAGGTACGGCAATATAAGTGGAGCTGCAGCAAGCGACTAGCATATATGGTGGCTAACTTATACGTAAATGAGAGCGAGAAGAGAAGGTGAAGCACGAGCGAGAAGCTAAAGGAACATCCTGCGCAAGCATAACTCCAACACCGTGTCCACTTCCTGAACTCCGCCGAGAAGGGGCCATCACGGTAACACACACGGTTGATTCATTTTAATTAAGCTTAGTTAAAGTTATCTACAACCGGACATTAACAAATTCCCATCTGCCCATAACCGCGGGCACGGCTTTCGAAAGATCAATCCCTGCAGGGGGGTCCCAACTTAGCCCATAACAAGCTCTCACGGTCAACGAAGGAATAGACCTCCTCCCAAGACGTTCCGATCAGACTCGGTATCCTGGTAACTCAAGACACTTCGACAGGTTAAAACCAGACCAGCAACACCGCCCGAATGTGCCGACAAATCCCAATAGGAGCTGCACATATCTCTTTCTCAGGGCACACTCAGATTGTCCTAGGTACGGGTAGGCCAGCCCAGAGTTGCCCCTGGTAGCCACCGGTAGCTGACAGGTGGACCAACACTCAGAGGAGCACTGGCCCGGGGGGGTAAAATAAGATGACCTTTGAGTCTGCAGAACCCAAGGGAAAGAAAAGGCTAGGTGGCAAATGGTAAAACCAAGGTTGGGCATTGCTGGACAAGCTTTAATCAAGGCGAAATATCAAGGGGTTCCCATTATAACCCAACCGCGTAAGGGACGCAACAATCCGGGAACATAACACCGATATGACGGAAACTAGGGCGGCAAGAGTGGAACAAAACACTAGGCGAGAGGCCGAGCCTTCCACCCTTTACCAAGTATATAGATGCATTAAGATAACATAGCAATATAATGATATCCCAACAAGTAAATAAATGTTCCAACAAGGAACGGCTCCAATCTTCACCTGCAACTAACAACGCTATAAGAAGGGCTGAGCAACGCGGTAACATAGCCAATCAACGGTTTGCTAGGACAATGGTGGGTTAGAGGTTCAACATGGCAATTGGGAGGCTGACAAGAAAAAGGTAGGCATCGTAGCAGTGGCAAAGCAAAAGAGCGAGCAAACTAGCATAGCAAAGATAGTAGTGATTTCGAGGGTATGATCATCTTGCCTGCACAGTTGTCAGAGTTGACTGGATCCTCACAAGCAAACTCAACGGGCTCCTCGGTAGTGAACTCGTCTCCCGGCTCTACCCAACAAGACAAACAAGCAACAAGGATACAATCAACCACGGGCAAGACCAAGCAATATGATGAAATGACGATATGCTATGCGGGATGCGATGCGGGATGCAAAATGCAAGATATGACAGGAAATGCATGAACCTGGCATCAACTTGGAAAACCAAGTGTGCCACTGGATAGAGGGGATGAAATCGCTTGAAAACGATATAAAGATCATTGGAATCGGAGCTACGGTTTGGAAATGGCGAGCGTTTTACGAAACGAACCGATCTGCGATATACAGCAAGTAGGCTCCTAAATGCAACGAAATGAACATGCTACAGCCACCAAACATGAAAACAAAATACATGGCAGTGGTGTACACAAGATGGTTAACAAAACACTAGCACTGAGACATAGGCAAATTCATCCATTAAGAGGTTCAAACAAGCATGGAAAATATGAATATGCAAAACAGATTTCAGACTTAGTGAAATTAACACTAGCCTGAAATTTCAGATCACGAAGCCCTCTTCGGAGCAGCAAAACAACATGATACAAAACCTGAACATGACAAGTAATAACATGGCATGGAGCTACTCAACAAGCTTAACAAAACACCCAAAGTGACCTGGGGCCAAAAGGGTTCACAAAATACACTACCGAGCTCACGAACATAGCTCGAACACAATCGGTTTTCAGACTTAGTGAAAACTGAGGCATGCAGAAATTTAACTCACGAAGGCATGTAAACGAGCTCGATGCACTCAATACGGTGCAAGGCATGGCAAGGAAAGCACATGACCAGCAAGAAGGCACAATGTGCTAGCTACACATGGCAAGAACAAAGGCATAGCATGCATGGAACACTAACGGTAGCATCGGCAAAATCGCAAACAAGTTGACGATCTGCCCAGATTAACAACGAAGCAAAAGTTGAGCTCGATTGAGTCAACCTAGAGCACTCCACATATGTAAACAAATACATGGATGGATAGAGCATAACATAAGTATCAAAACTCCCTTACTGATCATCCTCAAAAGAGGCACGGATCACTAGGAAACAAGCTGGACATATAGCATCATGAACTAAAATATCCCAGACTTAGTGAAAATCACTAAGTCCCTGAAATCAGCAATCTCAGGTACCTCTCTTCGCAAGCTTGCACAAGACAACACACACATCCTAAAAATGCATGGGTGGCACCTCCGGAAAGAAGACAAAATGCTTAACAATTCATCCCAAAGGGGCACAGGCATATCATGCACGAATTAAACATAGCAAAAATGACAAAAGTGCATGATGAACTAACGGATCTGCAATTTAACTCACGAAGCCTCCTTGTAACAGCATTTTGGGCAACAAGATGACCTCAAATGCAAATGATGCAATGGAATGAAATGATGTACATGTCGAGTCGAAGATATTGATATATCATATGCCCAAAACGGAGCTACGGTTGCGGAGATACAAGCAGTGAAAGGTAGCACAAAAATTAGGGTTTCGGGGGAGAGAGGTCAACCCAGATCTAGATCCAGCGGCACGGATTACGAGGCGGCCGGGGCACTGTAGCACGAGTCGCCGGAGGAGCTCGTCGCCGGAGCCGGTGGAGGAGGGGAGGCCGGCGAGGCGGCGGGGAGAGGCCGGGGTGGCGCCGGGGAGGCCGGGGG
>NC_057810.1:577965427-577974798 GCF_018294505.1 Triticum aestivum
GGACGTTGTCCGGTCGGATCCGGACACGTCCGTCGGTGGCGGGGTTGATCTGTTTTTTTTTAGGAGGAGGACGGGGAGGAAGACGAGATCCGAAATGGGGGGTGTATATATAGGCATAAGTGGAGCTAGGAGAGTCCAAATGAGGTGCGGTTTTCGCCCACGCGATCGTGATCGAACGCTCTAGGACATGGAGCAGAGTTTGGTGGGTTTTAGGACAATTTTTGGGGGGTGTTGGGATGCAACACACACGAGGCCTTTTCGGTCCCTCAGTTAACCGTTGGAGTATCAAACGAAGTCCAAATGATACGTAACTTGACAGGCGGTCTACCGGTAGTAAACCAAGGCCTCATGACAAGTCTCGGTCCAATCTGGAAATGTTTGAACCCCACACACGAAAGAAGACTAGAAATGACCACCGGAGGAGAACGAAGCACCGGAATGCAAAACGGACAACGGGGAAAATGCTCGAATGCATGAGATGAACATGTATGCAAATGCAATGCACGAGATGACATGATAAGAGATGCACGAAAAAGAAAAACAACACACGGAGACAAAGACCCGAACCCGAGAAATAAATATAACTTAGCGCCGGAGACGGCAAGAGTTGGATACAAATATGGAAATTATATATGGGGCGTTACAACACTCCACCACTACGAAAAGATCTCGTCCCGAGATCTAGGACTGAAAGAACTCCGGGTACTCAGAACGGAGGTGATCCTCGCGTTCCCAGGTAGCTTCACGGTCGGAATGGTGAGACCACTTGACTTTGAGAAATTTAATTGACTTGTTGCGAGTCTTGCGTTCAGTCTCTTCAAGAATAGCAACTGGGTGCTCACGATAGGAGAGATCTTCTTGGAGCTCAATGTCCTCGAAGTTGACAGTGCGGTCAGGAGTCTTGAAGCACTTACGAAGCTGAGAGACATGGAACACATCATGAACATTTGCAAAGTTTGAAGGAAGCTCAAGTTGATAGGCGAGGTCGCCTCTCTTGCTGACAATCTTGAAAGGTCCCACGTATCTAGGGGCAAGCTTCCCTTTGATACCGAAGCGACGAGTACCTTTCATAGGAGAGACGCGGAGGTAAATGTGATCTCCGATCTCGAAAGCCAAATCACGGTGCTTACTATCATAGTAGCTCTTCTGGCGGGATTGAGCTGCTTTGAGGTTATCACGAATGACTTTGCACATTCCTTCTGCTTCTGTGGTTAAGTCATTGCCCAGCAGCTGACGTTCACCGGTTTCAGACCAGTTGAGAGGGGTACGGCACTTCCTGCCATATAGAATTTGAAAGGGGGCCTTGCCCGAACTTGCTTGAAAGCTGTTGTTGTATGAGAATTCAGCATAAGGAAGACAGTCCTCCCACTTCATGCCGAAGGAGATCACACAAGCCCTGAGCATATCTTCAAGAATCTGGTTGACACGCTCGACTTGACCGCTCGTTTGAGGATGAAAAGCGGTGCTAAAGCGGATACTGGTGCCCATGGCCTTCTGAAAAGAATCCCAAAACTTGGGAGGTAAAGATGCCGCCACGGTCGGAAGATATCACTTGAGGAATACCGTGCAGAGAGACAATGCGAGAGGTATAGAGTTCCGCCAATTGAGCTGCAGTGATTGACTCTTTGATAGGCAGAAAGTGAGCCACTTTGGTGAGCTTGTTGATGACGACGAATATAGCATCATTGCCACGCTTGGACTTTGGAAACCCAGTCACGAAGTCCATTTCAATGTGGTCAAACTTCCATTCTGGAATGGCAAGAGGTTGGAGGAGACCAGCTGGCCTTTGGTGTTCTGCCTTCACTCTTCTGCAGACATCACATTCATTCACGAATTGAGCGATCTCGCGCTTCATTCGAGTCCACCAATAAGCTTGCTTGAGGTCCTGATACATCTTCGTACTCCCAGGGTGGATGGAGAGGAGAGAATTGTGAGCCTCGTTCATGATCATTTTACGAAGTTCACCTTTGGGCACAACAATTCAATCCTCGAAGAAGAGAGTGTCCTTGTCATCAAGTCGGTAACACTTGTACTTGGACTGACTCTTTGCAATACCAATCTTCACCTTCTTCACCATAGCATCAAGAAGCTGGGCTTGGCGAATCTAGTCTTCCAAGGTAGGAGAAACTTGAAGGTTGGCGAGGAAACCTTGAGGAACAATTTGCAGATTCAGCTTGCGGAAAGCTTCACAAAGCTCGGGTTGATAAGGCTTGAGAATCAGACTGTTGCAGTATGCTTTTCTGCTCAAAGCGTCAGCAATCACATTGGCCTTGCCTGGAGTATACTCGATACTCGGATTGTACTCTTGAATCATTTCGACCCATCGAGTCTGCCTGAGGTTGAGATTAGGCTGAGTGAAGATGTACTTGAGACTCTTGTGATCAGTGAAAATGTCCACTTTTCTTCCCAATAGAAGATGTCTCCAAGTCAACAAAGCGTGCACAACTACCGCCAACTCGAGATCATTAGTGGGGTAGTTCTTCTCATTAGGCTTCAACTGGCGAGAGGTATAAGCGACAACTTTCTTCTCTTGCATCAGTACAGCACCGAGACCTTGGAGAGAGGCATCACAAAAGACCTCGTACGGCTTGGTTTCATCAGGCGGAGTCAGAACTGGAGCAGTGATCAATTTCTCTTTCAAAGTGTTGAAAGCAATATCACAATCCGGAGACCAAACGTACTTGACGTGCTTCTAAAGAAGATTTGAGAGAGGCTTGGCGATCTTAGAAAAGTTTTCAACGAATCTTCGGCAATAGCTTGCGAGACCGAGGAAACTGCAGAGTTGCTTTACGTTCTGAGGAGGTTCCCAATTCACAATTGCGGACACCTTCTCAGGATTCACGAAAATGCCCTTGGCAGAGATGATATGACCAAGATAAAGAACTTCATCGAGCCAAAATTCACACTTGGAGAACTTGGCGTAGAACTGATGTTCCCTGAGCTTGTCAAGAACCAAACGCAAGTGCTTGGCATGATCTTCCTTGTTCTTGGAGAAAACCAGAATGTCGTCGAGATAGACCAAAATGAAGTCATTGGTGTAGGGACTGAAGATGAAGTTCATCATGCGAGAGAACGTCGGAGGAGCATTGGCGAGGCCAAAAGACATGACGGTGTATTCATATGAACCAAAGCTTGTTCTGGACGCCGTCTTGGGAATATCTTGCTCACGAATACGAATCTGATGATAACCCATACGGAGATCGAGCTTGGAGAATACTTGAGCACCCTTGAGTTGTTCGAACAGCTCATTGATGTTGGGAAGTGGGTATTTGTTCTTGATGGTCTTCTTGTTTACTGGACGGTAATCAACACAAAGTCGACTCGATCCATCCTTCTTCTTCACAAAAAGAACACCACAACCCCACGGAGAAGTACTAGGCCGAATGAGACCCAATCTTTCTTGCTCATCGAGTTGTTTCTTCAGCTCCTTCAACTCTTCAGGTCCGAGCTTGTAAGGACGTTTGCACACAGGTTCCGTGCCAGGCTCAAGTTCAATAACGAATTCAACTGGCCGGTGCGGAGGCATTCCTGGGAGCTCTTCTGGAAAGACGTCTTGATATTTGCAAACGACAGGAATTTGAGAGATGGCATCCAATTCACCCTTCTCATTGAGAGAAAACAACCGGATGGTATTATCCCGAGCGGCAAAGACAATGACATCCTCAGACGAATGAGTCAGTTGAATCTGCCTGGCTGCACAATCAAGCTGAGCTTTATGCTTAGAGAGCCAGTCCATCCCGAGAATAAGATCGATATCCGAGTTGCCAAGAACCGTAGGAGAAGCCAAGAACTTTTAGTCACCCAGAGTGATAGAAACATCCGGAACGATGGAGTTAGCCTGCATGCGCTTACCGGGAGAGACAACTGCTAAAGGACTAGGCAAAACTTGTGAAACCAATTCATGCCTATTTGTAAACGGTCTCGAGATGAAGCAATGCGATGCACCAGTGTCAAAAAGAACTTTTGCAGGAGTATCATTAACAGGAAGGTTACCCATGATCACATCTGACGAGACCTCTGCCTGAGCTGCATTCATCAAATTGACCTTGGCGTGCTTGGGGTTATGCTTGACCACAGTTGTACTTGCATATCTGACAGGAGGAGGAGGAGGAAGACGCCTCTGGTTGGTACACTTGTTGGCATAGTGACCCTTCTGTTGGCACTTATTGCACGTGACCTCTGAAAGCGGACGGTGATACGGAGCACTCGGTCTTGGCGCTTGAGACGAAGACTTGTTCTGAAAGCCTGGGTTGGGTGGGTGGGAGAAACCACTGCCACCTTTGCTCTTCTGCTGATACGGCTGACGGAACGGAGGAGGAGGAAGCCAATACTTCTGCTGCTTGACCACTTGAGTAGAGGAAGACGGAGTAACATCTCTGGCACGCTTCCTGGAAGCATCACACCTCATCTGAGCAGCCTCTTGCTTCAGTGCCATGTTGTAGAACTCATCGTATCTCAACGGCTCAAAGAGGACAAGAGCGAGCTGAATTTCCTCACGAAGACCACCCCTGAACTGATAGATCATGCTCTTCTCATCAGGAACATCCTGCTTGGCAAAACGGGCGAGCTTCTGGAACAACTTGTTGTAGTCATAGACAGACAAAGAGCCTTGCTTCAGATTGCGGAATTCCTGACGCTTACTCTCAACCACACTTTGAGGGATGTGATGAGCGCGGAAATCTTGACGGAAATCGTCCCAAGTGATAACACATCCACCTCTGGAATCCTTGTACTGCTGGAACCACTCTGCAGCCTGATCTTTGAGCTGGAAAGAAGCGAACTTGACGAAATCTTCAGGCCTGACATTGCTGCATTCAAAATGCTTGCCCAGATCCACTAGCCAATCGTCAGCATCGGTAGCCTCAACACAACCGCTGAACGTCTTTGGGCCATTTGCGAGGAACTGGTTCAGTGTAGCAAAATGGTGCTGATTGTTGCCTTGATTCCCTTGACTGCCTTGATTCCGCTCTTGGAGGATTTGCATGATCAACTGTGTATTTGCATTAGTAGCGGCCATCACAGCTTGCCATGCTTCCGGAGGAGGCGGAGGTGGAGGCGGATCAGGATTCGGAGTCGTGCGCGTTGGAGGAGCCCTCCTGAAGAGGTTGACCACCATTAGCACATTGATAGACAACAATATAGAAGCTGAATCCAACAGAATGAAAATTGCAACATATAGTCTTCACATCCGAACAAAATGAACGAATGCATTCCTCTTCAAATGGTCACATATCCATAAATTGAGAAGCCACGTAGAATTAAGGTAGAGAAATAAATCAACAAGGTACGGATCAAGAACGAATAATTGGTAAGAAATCCCAATCTCAAACCAATATACGTGGAAGAAGAACTAGAGCTACTAGAATTCCCACCTATGAAACTCCCGAACCTTTCCGGTTATGCAATCAGGTGTTGGGGATACAGGGGAAGCATAATATCTCACCCAAACTAGCAAATCCTACATCCAGCTGTATCCATCCTTCAACACATAACCAAGAAAACTTCGGAACCCATCTACCTCAACCTTCGAAAAGCATCCGTTATACAAGTTATGGTGATACTCCCGAACTCCCACCCCAGTACTGGGTGGCGTCGAGGTTATCTCACCAACGAACTGCATAAAAGAGATTTCCGATGTCGCGCACATATCTCAAGTATACCAGAATTGCAACGATAAAATTGTGACGACAACACCTCGGAGCTCAACTCCCCGGGACACTGCCACAACCCCTAAAGACAGGAGGCACCAAGAACAATGTTCTCGTCACAAAACCGTCGGAACAAATCCAAAATACTCGCGTGATCCTAAAAAAAATTTGTGAAATTTGAGAAGAGAAGAGTCAAAACTCTACGTCAGGATGCCTTACCAGAGCGATGAGGAGGCTGGGAAGTAAAAAGAATTCCTAAGCTCTCCGATATATAATTCCTAAGGACTCAAACATTTTTTTAGACACAACTCGGCTGCTAAAAACGATCAAGCAATGGGGGCTCCTAAGGTCGGGGAAGGCTCTGATTACCAACTTGTAACGCCCTCGATGCGGCTATAGCTCCCACGTGTCGAGGCACGACTTAGAGACATAACCGCATTGAAAGCAATGTCGCAAGTCAGGCAATCATTACAACATCCCATGTAATACATAATAAAAGGGGGAGATAACATAGTTGGCTTACACTCGCCACGTCACATCAGAGTACATAAATAACATCCATCAAACAAACACTCATGGCCCGACTACGGCGCCAAAATAGAAAAGAACCCAACGTGCGACAAGGCCCTGAATCGATAACCCCAACTAGGCACCACTACTGATCATCCAGAAAAGACACGTAGTATCGCTGAGAGTCCTCGTCGAACTCCCACTTGAGCTCGTAATCGTCAACTGGAGCAGAAACACCTGGACCTGCATCTGGAGTTGTAGTATCTGTGAGCCACAGGGACTCAGCAATCTCACACCCACGCGATCAAGACTATTTAAGCTTATAGGACAGGTACGGCAATATAAGTGGAGCTGCAGCAAGCGACTAGCATATATGGTGGCTAACTTATACGCAAATGAGAGCGAGAAGAGAAGGCGAAGCACGAGCGAGAAGCTAAAGGAACATCCTGCGCAAGCATAACTCCAACACCGTGTCCACTTCCCGAACTCCGCCGAGAAGGGGCCATCACGGTAACACACACGGTTGATTCATTTTAATTAAGCTTAGTTAAAGTTATCTACAACCGGACATTAACAAATTCCCATCTGCCCATAACCGCGGGCACGGCTTTCGAAAGATCAATCCCTACAGGGGGGTCCCAACTTAGCCCATAACAAGCTCTCACGGTCAACGAAGGAATAGACCTCCTCCCAAGACGTTCCGATCAGACTCGGTATCCCGGTAACTCAAGACACTTCGACAGGTTAAAACCAGACCAGCAACACCGCCCGAATGTGCCGACAAATCCCGATAGGAGCTGCACATATCTCTTTCTTAGGGCACACTCAGATTGTCCTAGGTACGGGTAGGCCAGCCCAGAGTTTCCCCTGGTAGCCACCGGTAGCTGACAGGTGGACCAACACTCAGAGGAGCACTGGCCCGGGGGGGTAAAATAAGATGACCTTTGAGTCTGCAGAACCCAAGGGAAAGAAAAGGATAGGTGGCAAATGGTAAAACCAAGGTTGGGCATTGCTGGAAAAGCTTTAATCAAGGTGAAATATCAAGGGGTTCCCATTATAACCCAACCGCGTAAGGGACGCAACAATCCGGGAACATAACACCGATATGACGGAAACTAGGGCGGCAAGAGTGGAACAAAACACTAGGAGAGAGGCCGAGCCTTCCACCCTTTACCAAGTATATAGATGCATTAAGATAACATAGCAATATAATGATATCCCAACAAGTAAATAAATGTTCCAACAAGGAACGGCTCCAATCTTCACCTGCAACTAACAACGCTATAAGAAGGGCTGAGCAACGCAGTAACATAGCCAATCAACGGTTTGCTAGGACAATGGTGGGTTAGAGGTTCAACATGGAAATTGGGAGGCTGACAAGAAAAAGGTAGGCATCATAGCAGTGGCAAAGCAAAAGAGCGAGCAAACTAGCATAGCAAAGATAGTAGTGATTTCGAGGATATGATCATCTTGCCTGCACAGTTGTCAGAGTTGACTGGATCCTCACAAGCAAACTCAACGGGCTCCTCGGTAGTGAACTCGTCTCCCGGCTCTACCCAACAAGAAAAACGAGCAACAAGGATACAATCAACCACGGGCAAGACCAAGCAATATGATGAAATGACGATATGCTATGCGGGATGCGATGCGGGATACAAAATGCAAGATATGACAGGAAATGCATGAACCTGGCATCAACTTGGAAAACCAAGTGTGCCACTGGATAGAGGGGATGAAATCGCTTGAAAACGATATAAAGATCATTGGAATCGGAGCTACGGTTTGGAAATGGCGAGCGTTTTACGAAACGAACCGATCTGCGATATACAGCAAGTAGGCTCCTAAATGCAATGAAATGAACATGCTACAGCCACCAAACATGAAAAGAAAATACATGGCAGTGATGTACACAAGATGTTTAACAAAACACTAGCACTGAGACATAGGCAAATTCATCCATTAAGAGGTTCAAACAAGCATGGAAAAAATGAATATGCAAAACAGATTTCAGACTTAGTGAAATTAACACTAGCCTGAAATTTCAGATCACGAAGCCCTCTTCAGAGCAGCAAAACAACATGATACAAAACCTGAACATGACAAGTAATAACATGGCATGGAGCTACTCAACAAGCTTAACAAAACACCCAAAGTGACCTGGGGCCAAAAGGGTTCACAAAATACTCTACCGAGCTCACGAACATAGCTCGAACACAATCGGTTTTCAGACTTAGTGAAAACTGAGGCATGCAGAAATTTAACTCACGAAGGCATGTAAACGAGCTCGATGCACTCACTACGGTGCAAGTCATGGCAAGGAAAGCATATGACCAACAAGAAGGCACAATGTGCTAGCTACACATGGCAAGAACAAAGGCATAGCATGCACGGAACACTAACGGTAGCATCGGCAAAATCGCAAACAAGTTGACGATCTGCCCAGATTAACAACGAAGCAAAAGTTGAGCTCGATTGTGTCAACCTAGAGCACTCCACATATGTAAACAAATACATGGATGGATAGAGAATAACATATATATCAAAACTCCCTTACTGATCATCCTCAAAAGAGGCACGGATCACTAGGAAACAAGCTGGACATATAGCATCATGAACTAAAATATCCCAGACTTAGTGAAAATCACTAAGTCCCTGAAATCAGCAATCTCAGGTACCTCTCTTCGCAAGCTTGCACAAGACAACACACACATCCTAAAAATGCATGGGTGGCACCTCTGGAAAGAAGACAAAATGCTTAACAATTCATCCCAAAGGGGCACAGGCATATCATGCACGAATTAAACATAGCAAAAATGACAAAAGTGCATGATGAACTAACGGATCTGCAATTTAACTCACGAAGCCTCCTTGTAACAGCATTTTGGGCAACAAGATGACCTCAAATGCAAATGATGCAATGGAATGAAATGATGTACATGTCGAGTCGAAGGTATTGGTATATCATATGCCCAAAACGGAGCTACGGTTGCGGAGATACAAGCAGTCAAAGGTAGCACGAAAATTAGGGTTTCGGGGGAGAGAGGTCAACCCAGATCTAGATCCAGCGGCACGGATTACGAGACGGCCGGGGCACTGTAGCACGAGTCGCCGGAGGAGCTCGTCGCCGGAGCCGGTGGAGGAGGGGAGGCCGGCGAGGCGGCGGGGAGAGGTCGAGGTGGCGCCGGGGAGGCTGGGGGAGGCCGGTGGCAGTGC